>NW_017096365.1:2259-62405 GCF_001412225.1 Nicrophorus vespilloides
GTTCTCTGACTACTTTCCAGATCTTGATGTACAAACTGTAAATTGGGTTGTAGATCCTTTTAAATGTGAAATTACTAACATACCAAAAGAACCTCCAGGTTTGGCAGAGGCAATTCTTGAACTTCGATCCAATACTGAAGCACGTATTCAATTTGAAACCAAAGCAATTCTGTCGTCTTTTTGGTTGTCAAAGGCTGCAAAGGCTTTCAAAATTGCACATGAGGAGGCGGTAAAAAAAATTGCTGCCATTTGCAACAACCTACCTTTGTGAACAAGGCTTTTCCACTCTAATGAACATAAAAACGAAAAACAGAAATCGATTAAACGCCGAAGACTGTATTCAAATTGCTCTTACATCAAAAAGTCCCAATTTTGAAGTAATTATATCAAACATGAAGCAACTTCATTTATCCAAAACTCGAAGGGGGAAAGTTTTCAATTAATTTTTGTTTGTTCCAATTTAAAAAATTCATTTTGTTAGTCTATTACATACTTACTATTTTAATGTAACTTTTTTTTATAAATATGTAAATGTAAATTAATTCAATAAATAATGTTTATTTAAAATTTACAGTGATTGTTTTCTTTTCAGAATGGGGATGGGGAATATCGACTTACGCAAAAATATTTTGGGGTAATTGTTAAAAAAGTTCCCCGCCCGCTGGTCTAAAAGGAATGAAACGTAATACAATTTCTAGAAATTTTTATATAACCTCAATTTTAGATTTAATATTACTCTAAATGCATCATCTGCACTATTCAAATTCTATTCATCCAAATCTTTGGGGTATAACTTATACAAAGCGCTGGAACACATCTGTCTGAAGACATTTCTCAGGGTCAGCCAATTTGAACGGTTCCAAGGCCAAACGAATTGGACATTCGACATGAATCGAATTGAGTCGTTGCAAGGTTTGCTGTAATAAAGAGGATTTCCAGAATTTCCTATTAAAAACATCTATATCAATACTAAATAATTCCATTTAATATTTTTTTGTATTACAACAATTTACTAAATAACTTTGCACGCTAATTACAATGCCAATTAAGATGATATTTCCAATTTATACTATATCATAAATTACTAAAACGTTACTATAATGTATACCGATGATAACTTCAAGGATTCACGGTAGAACCATTAAATCTCCGATTTTCTCATCACGTTTTTTTGTTCCCCGTCCTTACCTATCTACTTCTTCCACGAACCCGCCCTTTCGGCTTTTTCCTCCTTAGCACAATAAAAGTCAGCGCAGCCAATTCGCTTCTTCTTCATCCTCGACCGACGGGAATTATTGTTTTTGTATCAATCAATCACCTCCACCCACCATCCACCTATTCCCCATTCTCAAAGAGCCCTTCCATCCTCCTTCTATTACTTTTTATTGCCACTCGGCCCTTCGATTCACAATGCCCACACACAGAGAGAGTCATCTCTTAGCAAGGAAAGAAAATGTGACCCTCTAATAATGCGAAATTGCAGATAGAAGGATATAGTTTGGAATCCTAAAAGACCGCCAACATATCACATTTTATTTACTTGTTTGCTTTCGACGCCCACCGCTGAACACAAGTGGTTCAACCATAAATAATTGGAAAGAAGAATGTAGGAAAAGATGAGGAGAAGGAGATGAATAAAAAAAAAGAGAGAATAGGAGAGAAGGGTCTTCGGCTGCGCTTCTTATTGCATCCATAGACCCGACCAACTTTTATAACTTTATCTCAATGCCTGTCTGCTATTATGACTACTCCATTTCCTCGTAATAGTTTCCAAGAAAATAGATGAAAACCTATTTGCAATTCATGAAATATCAACAGCAATTGTAAACATTTCTACCTTTTAGTAATTAAGATATTTAAAACCTAACCTAAATTCATCAAATTAGAACTAATCTAACCTACAAATATATTAGATAACCTACATAACCTAATATAACCTTATAATACAAAAAACTTAACCTCATCTTTTAGAGCCTAATCTTCACATTAGAACAGGTCTTCCCAAACTTTTCTTGCAACGGAACACCTCATAAATCCTAAAATTTTCATTGAACACAATAAAATTTAATAATTATTTAATTCCTACATAATTTGGGAAATCTTATAATATATAAAACTTAATCTATAGTATATTTAAAACTGTTGTAATTACAACTGTCTCTTCGTGTAAATGTATTTTTTTAGATTTATTTCATTCTTCAGGCAGTAAGTTTCCAATTAAATTCTCAACAGCGGCAAAGTCTTTGAAGCCCCTCTGTGGTTGCGTGATGCATTGTTCGTCTGGGAGCCGAATGTCTTAATTGTTTCCTTAAACAGTTATTAAACTCCGATCAAGCCGAAGACGCGGATAGACCAGACGGTGGGGAATGATGGTCGGGGAGGTAAAGGGATGGTGGAGGCTGTTGTCTGCGCCCGTTTCTCCCTTATAATGAGCCGTCTTGAAAATTCACCGCCGCCGAAAATCATGCCGGCAGCAGCTGACGCCGTGTAATTACATGTAATATCTCATTAGTTTTACTTCTTGGGCTCATTAACGCCCGGCGCACATAAACGCACCGAACATCCTCCGGGATCCTTTCTCATCCTTGATGTCTTAGGTCATGTGGAGAGAGAGGCTGTTAAGGAATCCCAGGACGAGATATTTCGTGTTCGCCATTCGAGAAACCCGCATCCCTGTGGTCATGAACAATTTGGTTACAGAATCTGCTCAAGCATATTAACATACACTGATTACACTCTCTCCTCTATATATACACACACATACACACATTAGATTACAAGAAGATGGACCATGGGAGTAAATTAGCCGTAATTTAGGAGCCGCATACGTTTATTATTGCTAGACTGTTGATCGAAGCCCAAAACCCATAGCTTCAAACCAAATATTTGCCTTTCCTTTACGCATAGACGCAAGGGCAATTACTAAGGGCAAGATTTATAAATTTCAATCAAAAAAAGCATAATCATAACTGCAGATTAATTTGTCGCATCCTCTCGTGTGATGATATCTTCCCGTCATCGTCCAACCGACCGACATGCATTATGAATTATCCTTCGTCGACCACCTAGCTCAAAATTAATTAAACCTTCCCCGAGATGTTGTTATTAATGTCGCAGGACCTCGCACCTCTCTGTTATTAATAACCGGAGGTCCTTCGTCCGTGAAAATCGTCCTTCCTTCCTCTTAAACTTCGCCGCGCTTAATGATTCAATGAGCGGAATTGTCCGAAAATTTTGCGGCGAATTTGCATTAATCCCAGACCACGTAATTGAAACAAATTCCACGCCGATTAATCACGAAAATAAAACCGTCCTTTAGACCCGAATCCATCTCCATTCTTCTTTGATTACTCCCTATATTTTTAGCGCTTAGCCGCGCTCCATTTAATTACTCTCCGCCTTAATTAATTGCATGTTAAAATTGAATTTAATAACGACCGCCCGAACTCAATTATATGAATTGCATTCATTCCGCATTACTCCTGTCAAGTTAATATTGAAAACTGCCTCTTTCGGTTCAGTTTAGTTTTGTTCACAAAACCGATGATAAATTTTCAGTTTTCATGTTAAATACCCAAAAATACATTTATTTAGCGAAACGATTATTAATTACAAAAACTAATTAATTTTTATTACCTACATACCTTTCTTATTATTATCTTAACATCATTTCTGAAGAATTTTACAAATAATGATTTATTTAAATTATACTTCGAAAATAAATATATTTTATAAATTCTTCTTTCAATTCTTATTCTAGATTATTAAACTCATATTTTGAAATAACTTATGTAATCCAAGTAAAAATCCTTGCTTAACTTTTGAAAAATGTGAATTATCGAATATTTGATAATAAAATGTTTGTTTTATGTTTTAAATGTTTTTTATTACCTACATACCTTTCTTATTATTACCACAACATCATTTCTAAAGAATTTTACAAACAATGATTTATTTAAATTATACTTCGAAAATAAATATCTTTTACAAATTCTTCTTTCAATTCTTATTCTAGATTATTAAACACATATTTTGAAATAACTTATGTAATCCAAGTAAATCCTTGCTTAACTTTTGAAAAATGTGAATTATCGAATATTTGATAATAAAATGTTTGTAAATTAAATTTAATATAAAAATATACTCAAATTAAATGAAATAATTGCACATTCCTAAAAAGTCATAAATTTAAAATTACATAAAATGTAGTGAAAAGAATGACTGAAGAATTCAATGGATTGCAAATTCCTGAAATTGTGCAACGTTAAATGCACTAGATATTCAAATGGAATGGAATGAAATGAAACAAGAAATAAACACTAATAAATACGCAATTTCACGTGAATTCTCAATTGCGATAATTTAAATTGCACACATTTCGCATTAGCAAGCGTCCACTCGATAATGATGAAGTCAACAAAGTTTCGAAACTATTTAGATTATTGCAAACGGCACAATTCGAACTCTGTCCAAATGAAACCGGTCAATAAGTATTGAAACGCGTATAATTGATACACAAATACCGTGTTTTTGTTGTCGCTCTTTGTGCAGAACGTTTCCGTCATTAAAATCGCGTATTGTGCAATAAACGACGTTATTCACGCACGACAGGATTGGTGTGTATGTATGTTTGCGCACCGCTGCACGTATAATATTTGATTTGTACGTAACATATTTTAGCGTTTTGCGTTCATAACATTTCACCCTTCAAATTAAAATATCCTGGAATACAAAACAAAAAAAATGGAAAGGACAACGTTTATGCGTATCCTGATACGTGTGCGAGAGAAGGATGGAAAGTATAAAAAAAAATATGGACAAATACGTAATTGAAACTGAAAATGAAATACAGCGCGATGACAAGTTATTAAAAATCCCGAATTGCTAAATTGTGAACGCATTCATATTTTGTTTATGCATTTCGTTCGTTTATTTATATATTGTTTTACAGCTACATTTTTTTTTTTGATGTGTTCTATTCTATTACTAAATGGTTTGAATGCAAAACAAATCAATTTGGTTTCTAAATCCATTATTCAATGTTTTGAAAAAAAAAAAGTAGACTGATTATTATTGATTTCCAAAATCCTACTTTTCCTCCTTTAAATCGTTTGGAAGTTCATTGTATATTTTAATTCTTGACCACATCCGTTCTGCTCTTCTTCGTTCGAAAGTTGTTTTTGTTTCTTGTATTGTATGGGTATAATTCTCCGCTCATATGTAATTCGATATTTGTTTTCATTTTCTTATTCCTTATTTTGTCTATTGTAGTGCATGTCTGTATCTTCATTAGAGTATCCAGGTCAGGATTTCAGTTTTGTTTGCTGTCTCTGAATCTTATATACCTGGGGTGGCCAAACTGTGGCTCGCGAGCCACATGCGGCTCTTCAAGTGGCTAGTTGAGCCACAACAAAACACAGCTAGGTATCTCGGCGTCCTGCTTCATCGGACTCTCAACCAAAACACCCAAATTGTAAACATTCTCAAATCAGTTAATCTCAGGCTTCAACCTTATAGCCTGCTTCAGATCCAGACTGGGAGGATGCTCTTCTAACACACTACTACACATATACAAAACATACATCCGTCCAGTAAAGAATTTTACAATTTGAAAGGAAAATAATACGAAAAATTCTAAAGTTTCACTACAAATATCCCTCTGCTCAACTCTACGACCTTGGTCCCTTCCCCAGCATTACAGACTTCATAAATACACTCCAAGGAAATGTTCCCATTTTCAATGATCTTACTGAAAACATTCTTTCTGTGATATTCCATATTCCAATTTCTTTCTTATTTATATTTCTTAGTGTCTATAAAATGTGTGATCTTAATATTTTCTAAATGTGTACTTGTCTAAATGTGTTCTCTAAAATTTCTATTCATGTTCTAAATCTCTTCCTGATTTCAAGAATGTTCTGCATTTACTCTACAAATGTGCTTCTACCCTATAATGTAATGTAAAAGTCGAACCAATTCCAATTTTTTTCTTATTTACATTTCTTAGTGTCTATAAAATGTGTACTAGGTGTCCTTTAAAATGTGTGATCTTAATGTTTCTAAATGTGTACTTGTCTATATGTGTTCTCTGAGATTTCTATCCATGTTCTAATCTCTTCCTGATTTCAAGAATGTTCTGCATTTACACTACAAATGTGCTTCTACCCTATAATGTAATGTAAAAGTCGAACCAATTCCAATTTCTTTCTTATTTATATTTCTTAGTGTCTATAAAATGTGTATTAAGTGTCCTTTAAAATGTGTGATCTTAATGTTTCTAAATGTGTACTTATCTAAATGTGTTCTCTGAGATTTCTATCCAAGTTCTAATCTCTTCCTGATTTCAAGAATGTTCTGTTTTTGCTCTACAATGTGCTTCTATCCTACAATGTTAATTTTTTTTTTAATACTCATCAAATCTAACCCTTAAACTGCATGCTGAAAGAGCTTAGGCTTAAGCAGTATGAATACTATGCAAAATTCAAACAAAATGTAAACCACTTCATATATGAATAAAAACATTTGAAAACAAACAAAACACAAATATTATATATATATTTTATATTATGATTGAGATTTTCTAAAAAATATTATACCAAAAAGTTTAGGAGCGGCTCTTGCTGCAAAAAGTCTCTCCACCTCTGGTAGATACATTTCTGTCAGATATGTTTCCCCAAACCACCAATGAGTAGCGCACTCTAGATGTAAACAGCGTGAGATACAGCGGTACTCTGGGTACTCTGTCTCTATCCGAGAAATGCCCCACCGACCTATACATCATCCTGATCACCACCGCTGTCCTTCCAGTTATTGCATCTATGTGCGTATCCCAATTCATTTTCTCATTTATCGTTATGCCTAAATATTTTGTGTGTTCGACTCGTATATTTTGTTGTTGATCTTAATTTGAATTTTCTTTTTATTTTTTGACCTATTTCATCAATGATAACATTGATTAAATTTAAGATCGTGGTTAACATTAAATGGATAATAATTCCCGGTGAATAGTTACCATTATGGGAATTTGATTTTGATGCTCTGCGATTCCACTATTTCCTTTCATTGTGAATCTGCTGCTATCCTTAAAACTGTCATTGTCCATCGACTTAAAAGTTCATATGCTGAACCTCACTTGACTGTCCATCTGTGATGAACCCTATGGCCCTATTGCTGCAAGCATCGAGAGGGCTCACAAAGGGCCTGACTTGACCAGGATTCGAACCGGCGCCTACGAAATCGTTTGTAGGGCGATTTAACCGTTCGGCTATTAGTCGCCCTTATAGGTAGTTGGTTTTGTTTTCATTTATCGTCAGTTATTAAGCAAATTAAGTAGACAAATAAGTAAAATGTATACACAAATTTGAGTAAAGTAATAATTGTTGATAATTTACCTACCATTTTATGAATTCAATTATTTAAGTTTAAATATGTTATTTTTCAATTGTTCGTGAGATAAAATAAAAATGTAAATAACATTTACGTAAACATTTGTTTCTCCATTCGAAAGTTCTTGTTGTTTCTTATATTGTATAGGTATAATTCTCCGCTCATATGTAATTCGATATTCGTTTTTTATTCCTTATTTTGTGTATTGTGGTGCATGTCTGTATCTTCATTAGAGTATCCAGATTAAGGATTCTCTTCAGTTTTGTTTGCTGTCTCTGAATCTTATATACCAGGGGTGGCCAAACTGCGGCTCGCGAGCCACATGCGGCTCTTCAAGAGTCTTGTTGTGGCTAGTTGAGCCACAATAAAACACAAAAAAGTTTAGGTGCGGCTCTCAATATTTTCGGGTATGTAACAATGGCTCTTGTTGCAAAAAGTTTAGCCACCTTTGTTATATACATTTCTCTTAGATGTGTTTCCCCAAACCAGAAATGAGTAGCCCACTTTAGATGTAAACAGCGTGAGATACAGCGTTACTCTAGGTACTCTGCCTCCATCCGGCAAATGCCCCGCCGACCTATACATCGTCCTGATCACCACCGCTGTCTTTCCAGTTATTGCATCTATGTGCGTATCCCAATTCATTTTCTCATTTATCGTTATTTTTAAACATTTTGTCTCTTCGACTCGTTTTAATATTTTGTTGTTGATCTTAATTTGAATTTGAATTTTATTTTTATTTTTTGACCTATTTCATCAATGTGAACATTGATTAAATTTAAGATCGCGGTTGAATGGATAATAATTCCCGGTGGATAGTTACCATTATGATGATTTGATTTTGATGCTCTGCGATTCCACTATTTCCTATAACTGTGAATCTGCTGCTATCCTTAACATTGTCATTGTACATCGACTTGGCTGAAAGTCCATATTCTGAACCTCATTCATTTGACTGTCCATCTGTGATGGCCCTATTGCTGCAAGCACCGAGAGGGCTTTCAAAGGGCTTGACTTGACCAGGATTCGAACCGGCGCCCACGAAATCATTGGTAGGAGAACTTAACCATTCGCCTAAGGGTGACTCCTTATTAATAGGTAGTTGGTCTTGTCTTCATTTATCGTCAGTTATTAAACAAATTAAGTAAAATGTATACACAAATTTGAGTAAAGTAACAATTGTTGATAATTTACCTACCATTTTATGAATTCAATTATTTAAGTTTTAATTTGTTATTTTTCAGTTCGTGTTCGTGAGATAAAATAAAAATGTGAATAACATTTACGTACATTTATTTATATGTGAGAGAAAATCCCTACGGACAGTACAATATTTTAAATTATTAATAAATATATTGTATGAAGCATACAGCATGCATAACGCTATAAATAATAGAGAAAGAGATTTGGATTTAGAGTACGTCACATGCGGCGTTGCATTATTTACATACAGTGAAAGGACACGTATATATATAATTTGTGTGTGTGTGTATATATGCGTAATCCTCCTTCGTCCTTCTGCTCCATACGTTTTTGTGTTGCATAGGCTCACCCCATCCTGGAATGGTGTGCAATGTGCGTGTGTATATTCCCCATGGGAAAGAGCCAGAAATACGTACCTCCGGGCCCAGTCATATGTAAAGGCATTTCTTCTCATCCTCCCCATATACTCCGCAAAACACCCCCAACGCTTGGAATCCTGAGTCCACTCGGGGGAGGAGGCCGAAATTCTGGCGTAGAGCAACACAGAGAAAATATAGATTCTCATAAAGCTCGGAGACGGGCGATGGCGTAACACGAGACGCGCCCGCATTATTCAATCAGGAAGCCTCCCACGAAAAGGGGATTCTATTAAATTTCGCTGCAAAGCTTCTGGAATCCATAACATCATTGTTTGCTCGGTTTAATTACTTTGGCCGAGGGTTAAAAAATCAAATAAGGATACAATAATAAACAAATAGGATTTTTACCATATAATAAAATTTCAAATACAAATGAAAAATCATACACTTATTCATTTATAAAATATATACGTAATTTTAATTACAAGAAAATAAAAACTTAATATTTCTCAAAATTGAATACCCGGCACCTCCATCAGAATAAAATTCAGTTTGAAAAAGATAATTTTCTTAATAAAATTTAAATATAACATTTTTACTACTTTGAATATTCTTTTCAATTTGACATAAAAATATTCACAAAAATTATATTTTTAATTATTAAATTTTCATATTTAGAATATATTTTAATATACTTTTAAAAAGGTTTATTTGCTAATTAACAATAGTTAATAAAATTTGAAATTAGCTAAATCCACTAAGTATTAATTTTAAATTATGTTTTTTATATTTCATATTTGTAGAATTTTTAAACGTTTAATTTTTAAATTGACATTAGAAGCAATTAAATCCACTAGTGTAGTGATTAAAAAAGTTATTTTATTGATTTTTTACTTTATTTATATTTTTACTGATGG
The DNA here is from genome assembly GCF_001412225.1 of Nicrophorus vespilloides. Lineage (NCBI taxonomy): Eukaryota > Metazoa > Arthropoda > Insecta > Coleoptera > Silphidae > Nicrophorus > Nicrophorus vespilloides. The sequence continues at coordinate 12,125 of NW_017096365.1, forward strand.
AATTTAAACATATCCTTCAAAATTTTAAATATTAACATAATTACACTACTTTTGATTAAAAACAAACATTTCAATGTAATTACATTTCTCATAAATGAATTATAAATTTGTCGACACTTTTTTGTTAATAGTAATTATATTTAATTTATGAAACTACAGTGAAACCTCTCTTAACGAGCACCTCGCATAACGAAAATGTTTAAATGCTTAACGAGCAAAATAAATTGTAAGAAAAATGTCTCGCTTAACGAGCAATGTTTTGCATAACGAGAGACGATGAGAAGAGTAGTCTCGAATTGTGCGCCTGCTACATCATTTTTAAAACTTATGTTGTCTATACGAGTAAAAATCCGGAAATTTTGGAACGGTTTAAACTCGTTAAACGAGGACAAAAAAATTATTAGTTATGAAGTGTTTACTAATTGTAATTTTTAAGCTTGTGTACACATATTACGTGTATTTTTTAATGTTAACCATTTTCCTTGTCATTTTTGTTTAAAGCAGACTATACTTTCCAAATACAATTTGTGTTTGCAGTAAATGCAAAAGACAAATGTATTGTGTCCAACCATTATTATATAAATGTATAAAGATACCGCCACCAAGTCCCCAAAAACAAGTAATATAAACAAATATAAACTCATATCACCGTGTGTGAATTGGAAATCAGCTCCTAGTATTAGTGGTCATTCTAGTTGCATCTTAGTGTTGTTTGTGATCACAAAATTTTCAAACTTGTTACTTGTGTTTTTTTTATGCAAAACTTAATAACACTTACATGTTTCCGAATAAAAAACCAAAGAATAAAAAGAACCATAGATATGAAAAGCAAAAAAAAATAAGACCTGGGTAGGCCTGTTTTTCGGCTGTGACACACACGATCATAATACGAGATCTAGAAAAAATATAAGAATGGAACGAAATACAACTAACATAATGAACAGGAGTTTGCTGGTACAGGGTGTTGCACAGTACAATATGGTTCCAAACGAAATAAGAATAGAAAACGACATAAAGAAGTTCAAATCGTAATCTAGAATCGTAATTTACATTAGTTTATATGGGAAAATCTGGAAATTTTGTAACAGATTAAACTCGTTAAGCAAGGTTCCACTGTATACCAATTTAATGGTAACATATTGATAATGTGCAGTTTAAGTGGATTGTATTTATGGGAATATAAAAGTGTGCGGCAAATTTAATGCCAGTCGCATCCAACAGAATTGAATTAGCCGGCTGATTGATATTAGGACCATTTTAACCGTCATCGATCGATCGGCTTGATAGGTTTTATTGGTCGAGTGCAAATTAGTAACAAATCAGTGTCAAATTAAAGGGATATTATTTAGGCAGTAAAATAGTCGGCGGTCGTAACTGGATGTTAATGCGTCGGGCATGGAATCGGAGGCGGCGGGTAGTGGATGTGGGACAGGGGGATGGGTATAACCACCCCCGCAGCAGTATTGGGCCCTATCTGCACCGAATATATGGCTTCAATGGGACCCGGAGGTCCATTATTCCCCGGCCCCGGAATGCATTCGCACTCTCGGCCACCTCCGATCCGGGACCCATTGTTGCTGCACCCGTAACCACCCCAACTCACACGTGGACTTAAATCACATTCCATCCCGACCGTAATTACACAAATACAATCTCCGACCATTCAAAATATAATACAGAAAAAGACCATATCCTTAATCCAAACCATCTCCGTGACCTTATTGATTGGATTTTGCTTGTATATATCTGTGTGTGTGTTGTGTTCACCGGTTTTCTGGATAGATAGAGAGTCTAGCGACAAAAGATCGATCTCTCTGACCCATAAGTTGTGTAACTTCTTTTCGGCGGAACTTTTCATCCCGCCGTGACTTTTATTACCTGGCACAAAAGGCCGCTTCGGCGGCGCGGGCTATCAAATCTATACGTTCTGGATTATTGCCAAAAGACATATCCGTACATCTACGCATACACACTTTATCCTCGCTCTCCCTTTCCAATATCCAAACGCAAAGGACGACGTCGTTTCGAAAGGGGGAGAATAAAAAATACCCGCAGCTCGCTGAAAAGGAACCTTTGTAACTGTAAATATTTGCCAGCTTTAGATGCCTCCACCCTCCACCCGCTTCTGGATTATAATATATGCGAAAAGCAAATTGAATCCTGTCCGTGCGTATTCATAGCGCAACATATCAAAAGCCTACTCTATTCCAATAGAAAGACATGGAACGATACCTTTGCTGCTCACATTTTATTTATTTTTTTTTACGTAACAAAAAAAATGTCAAAACCAATTTTTTATACATACGTATATCAAATTTTATATTTCTTTAAATCACAAAGTTTTCAATATCTAATAATTAAAACAAATTATTGGATTTTTCTTTAAATCACAATTAAAATTATCAATGATAGTAATATATAAATATGTTTCGAATTTTATAATAAACAAAACATAAATAATTAACAACTTATAATACAATATTCCTAATGAACTAATCAATTTTCACCAAATTATGAATGAAATCAAAATCAAGAAAATTATTTCGAGCAGTAATTCAAAGTTAATTTTTCTTCTCTACTTTAATTAAGTTAAATACACAAAGATTCAGAAAAAAAATGTTTTTAGTTATTAAATTTTCATATTTAGAATATATTTTAATATACTTTTCAAAAGCTAATTAAGAATAGTTAATAAAATTTGGAATTAGCTAAATCAACTAAGTAATTTTAAATTATGTTTTTTATATTTCATTTTTAAACGTTTAATTTTTAAATTGACATTAGAAGCAATTAAATCCACTAGTGTAGTGATTAAAAAAGTTATTTTATTATTTTTTTACTTCATTTATATTTTTACTAATGGCATTTAAACATATTCTTCAACATTTTAAATATTAACATAATTACACTACTTGTTATTTAAAAAAAAATTCAATGTAATTACATTTCTCATAAATTAATTATAAATTTGTCGACACTTTTTTGTTAATAGTAATTATATTTAATTTATCAATTTTCACCAAATTATGAATGAAATCAAAATCAAGAAAATTATTTCGAGCAGTAATTCAAAGTCAATTCTTCTTCTCTACTTTAATTAAGTTAAATATACAAATATTTTAGAAACTTGTAATTAAAATCGCATATTCCTAATAAACTAATCGATATTCACTAAATTATGATTGATACTGTCAACGATACTAATATATGTCCATCCAACTGACAGGCAATTTGGGTCACCATCAAATCATTAACAGAACACTTTATTCATGATTGATCAGCTATCAATGATCCCCAACATCTGCCACAAATATTCATAAATATTATATATATAAAATTAATGATTTATGTATTTTGTGAATGTTCTAATTTTTTTAAATAAAAACAAACAAATCTCAAATCAATATTAATACAAAATTATAATTTATTAATTTCTCAATATGAAAATTAAAAAAAAAATCAAATTATTATTACTTATTTTTTCAATACTTAAATAGAAATTCCCTAAACTAAAATATTTCAAGAAACATTACAAAAACACAATTTAAAAAAAAAAATTAATACATTTCAGTGTTAATTAAATAATGAATGTTTTCATTGAGAGTGGATGACAACAAAATCGTGCTGAAAACTTTTAATTTAGTTAAAGTGTTTAGTACGTTAATTAGTGAATGCAACTGGAAGCAAGTACGCCCATTTTAATGGGGAATCATTTCCAATTTAAATCGCGTGCATTGCGAATGGCGTGGAACGGCCACGATGAAATGTTTATGTTTCGCAATTTCGTTTTAATTACCAATAACGGGGGTGTACTTATTCAGACGTGAATTGCGAAGCTGTTGCATTAAAATATGTTAATCAGGGGGATCCCCCAGCATCGAAACGCGATTTACATTTATTATATACATATACGCGTATAAAACGCAACGCACCAACATTTCATACATTTATATTTATTACCGTCATTCCAAAATCCGAATGCAATTTCTATACACCTCATCAAATAGCTAATTTTGAATATTCAATTCATCATTCTCTTTAATTACAACATTCAATTTCAATACAATTATATTGCGTCATTTAATTACACACATCTAATCACTGCTATTTGTTATGCAAATCTTCTTTTTTTTTTATAAAATTTAATTTGAATAAAGCCATTAGTTTCTTACATCGATTGTGATCTTTCTTTGAGGTTGAAGACGCCCTCCATCTAATAGAGAGGATGTTTTGCGGATGCAAATGAAGTAATCGACGAAGGGGGATTCTCTCGATCTCACTTCGGGTCTTTATGTGTTCAGGCAGACTACCCCACATTTAAACCTGTTTCTGGAAACTACCCCATCTGCGGCTTAATTAAAAACTATTCGGATTCAAAGCGAACCCAATCGGCGTGCACCCTCGAAATTGCCGAAACTTTTAATAAAATTGAATGCGCGGTGGATGGAAAAGAAAGAAATGCATTTGGGAACAGGCGATGTTTGAAGTTGACGTACAATTCCTGGTAATTTTATTTCATTACAAGAAAACTTTTCTCGAACATAAGAATTCATATTATATAAGTGTTCAAAATACTATTATATTAGATTATATACAAACACTCAATATATATTAGTATAGTTAAAAAAATCTGAGTTTGTATAAATTCATTTGATAATTTTTGAGTTTTGAGACAGAAATGCCTTTGGGAACAGGCGATGTTTGAAGTTGACGTGCAATTCCTGGTAATTTTATTTCATCACAAGAAAACTTTTCTCGAACATAAGAATTCATATTATATAAGTGTTCAAAATACTATTATATTAGATTATATACAAACACTCAATATATATATATTAGTATAGTTAAAAAAATCTGAGTTTGTATAAATTCATTTGATAATTTTTGAGTTTTTCGCTGTAAATATTTAGGAAAATTGTTAAATTTCAAGTATTAAGTAATATTACAGATTGTTGTAAGAACTTGTCTGAGTATGTAAATTGCTAAGTATAGGGTTGGAGGATGGAATCAGTGTTCATGGAGTTGATTCAAACTATTGATTTTAGTTCTGTGATGTTTGTTTGTACGAAAGGGTTGGTATAAATAATATGCATCTCTCGTCTCCGTAAATAAATTCTATGAGGTTCCATAATGTCGGTGGGCGCGAATGAGAAATTCCGGGCACACGGCGGAAAAACGGTCTAAATGTAAATTTTTTCTACTGCAGCAAGCGACGGCAACAGCAGATTTCTGGATAGAAGGGCACGCAGATAAGGGAAACATTGTATAATCCGAGGTCCTTTTTTTTTACTCTCCTCTTCCATCTACCCAACCCACCCCGCTACCTCCATTTAATAATCACGGAATAGCTTGGCCTTTAGCATACATTATTTCAGACTACTTTTTGGAAGTCCTACAACAACAAAAACAGCACAATGGGGAATTTCGGGGTGGTCGGACGAACAATAAAACCTTATTACGAGGGAGAATAAAAAAAAACCGCGGTGGCTGCAGAATAATCGTCGCGAATTGATTTTTGTTGTGTTCAAAAGAGGAATACGGAATAAAAGAAAGTTGAAGGAGGTAAAGAGGGAGCGAAAAATATATGTATATTGACGAGAGATGACAATGGGGGCGGGGGTGGGTTTTTAATTTGCGAATGGCTCGTCCATTGATCATCGTTGCATGCATGTTGTTTGCTAGATACCGGATGGCGTGCACCTCTCTCTATATAGTGGACTAACTCGACAATGTATTGTCCTGTTAGCAACTGGCCGGAAGTGATAACGGCTACTTTATTATCCTGCTGATATTCTGGCAATTTACACGGCGCTTATTACACGTAATAAACTGTGCGCATCATATTATCTCTCTTGCAAACCCCTCACCCACCCACCGCATTTCCGACCGCCGCCCCCGTCGCGTCGTCGACGGCGGTGGCGGCAACACCTGACCTTAATATTTCGCAACCCCATCCCCCCGACAACCGTTGCTAACCCCCCACACACGCGTAATTAGACCCCGATTGTCTGGAGCCACATATAGCTACGTAACCAATATTAATTAACCCACCAAAAACACTCGAGATTATTAGTCGAAATTAATATGCTACAACCATCCCCCTCTGATTTTAAACGCGTTCTTTTATTGTTTTCCAGCAATGAATATAACACAAGCTATTCCCATTTGATCACCGAATAATTTAATCAAATATCAATAGGTTTTAATCGCTTATTTATAAACCAACAACCTTTCATTTTCTTCCATTCTAATGAAAATGGAAAAGTACTTGAATTACCATTAAAATCCTGGTGTATTTCAACCTCAATAGCATTACTTTAATGAGCTTATTTTCTTAAGATCAATTGTATTTCAATAAATAAGCTCTTTATAATACTATGTAACAGACAAATTACCACCATATTAAATGAAATAAAGCTAAGATGCAAAAACGCTAACAGTAAAGTTAATTTATATAAATACAAACATTGAATCAATTTCTCTAACAGAATTGTTTTCTATAGCAAAAATAATAGCATCTTATTACAAAAATATCTTAAAATTTGACAATTGAATCAAATTAAAATTAATCAATACGAACATAATATTAATCAACTATATAATAAAAGTTATATTATTATTATTATGAACTAATTATTGAAGTTAATTATGATGAAAATAATTAATAAACATATAAATATAAAACTCAACGGATAGGTGACGCTACTATACAATTATTAATCAAATATAGCAATTATCATAATTCAATAAATTAGTATAATACTAATGGGTCTATTTCGAGTGTATTGAAATCCCGAGTGTATCAAAATCCCGACTACCATAATCCCGACAATCAAAATCCCGACTGTATCGAAATTCCGAATATATCGAAATCTCAACTACCATAATCCCGACATTCGGAATCCCGACAGTGTCTTTTATTATTATAATTTCTACAATAACATTTTTAAATTATTGTACTATATTTTAATAGGTACGACGGATACTGAAAAAAATATTTGAGCTCTTTTGCCCGATTATTAATTGTTGTTATTTATTCTTAATAACAATAAATAATATTAATTATTATTGTATTTTTTTTTCGTTGACTAATTCATTATAAAATTTAAGAATAAGAAATATTCTATAATAAAATTAGATTATGTTATTAACAATAAATAACAACAATTAATAATCTTATTAAGTTTTAGATTGTCGGGATTTCGATTGTCGGAATTAAGGTAGTCGGGATTTCAATACACTCGGGATTTCGATAGACGGTATTTCGGTTGTCAGGCTTGCGATTGCCACCGAATACTAAAATACTGAATCATTTTGTTATTACATATTTTCAATTAAATACTTAATCCAACTTTGATCAGCGCCAAAGCACTTGAACTATTGACTTTGGTTTGTAACTTGGATGGAAATAGACTAATTTTTGAGCCATCTATTAACGTTTGCAGAAAGTTTATAGTTTAGCCATTTTAGCGCTGTTACTTTAATTATAATTGAATAAGATAGAATGTATTAATCAATTAATTATCTATCAATTAATAGTTTTTTTTTTAATTTTGTAAAGTGATTATGAAAATAGTTGTAAAACTTATTTAGTTTTGCTCAGAAGTACCATCTGGTGGTAAACAACAAGAAATATTTAAATTTAAAATTTAACAATTAAATTAATGTAATTAATAATTATCAACTGGATCACAAAAAAGACTAATTACTAGTAATTAAAATCGTTGTTCTTAAGTCTTTCTTAATTCAATCTTAATAGAAATGTAAAGTATTAGCTTCTACTACGATTTACTTACCAATATTCTTAAATGATTGCATTATATAATTATGTATTAATCTACTTACGTTTTCTTCTATCTTCAAATTGTTAACATTCCCAAATTACACAATTATTTCATATTCTAAGCACGTATTAAAAACTATTCAAATCTGAAGGTTCAATTGACACTAAGCTTTTTGTTTTGTTTTTATCCGGGAGATATTTTCACAACCCACTATGATATAATTTAGAATTAACAAATTTTCGTTTGTTAAAAATCACAAGTTGAGTTAACAATCACAACTTGCTAATGCATTAATTGAAAATTAAATTATTTAACTAATAGACTGTGTAGATTTTATGAATCTTGTAGAAAAATAATAAATTAAAAGTTAAGAAAACACAAGAAAGTCGCTGATTCAATTTATCTTTTATATTTCGATTTGTTCTTATGTTTTTTTTTTTGTTAATTTGTTTTTTAATACTAATCCAGTATTTATTGGGTTGGTTTTAAAATGTTCAACCACAACATAGCAGGCCAAACAGTAATACAATATATTTACATAATCAAAAATAATAATAATATATATATATATAAAAAGAAAAAACAAGACAAAGTGAAGTAAACCGTCGCGTCGTCTGCACGCGACGAGCACCTCCAACACTGGATTATATATATATTTATAAAAATTAAGAAGAAGAAAAAAAATAATTAGAATGACGCGAGTCACTATTTTGAACAAGAAATAATAAAATTATTTATATAATGACACCGGGTTACAATTGGGAAAAGAAATTGTAACATATAATATATATATAATGTAGAAACAGGTACCTCTAAAATATATATACACAATATGTATATATTGTACATAAACTATGTAAAGAAAGTGGAAATAAATAATAGACAAAAAAAGAGGGGCGTAGCGCGCCGCCGTGATGTGTAATAAATCGACCAATTGAAGTAGATCGGAGGGAGCTGTGGGCGGGTTTAAGAATTGGAAAGTGGGCGGGGCTAAACGGCGCGCCTTTTTTTATACACATACAATAATAGTAATTAATAATAGTAATAGCAATGTGATGCATGTTAAAAAATTAATTAATTAATTAATTAATTAAACGATCTCTAACAAATAATTAGTGGAAAACAAATTGTACAATATATATATATATATAGCAGTAAGAAATACATAATAATAATTAGAGATTGAGAAGGGGGCGGGATAGAAATAGAAGACACGCCTCTTCTTTCCGTTTCAATCCAATCCTTCAAAGAAGTAGAAAATAAAACAATAAATACATTATATTTATATATGTATATAAAAATATTATGTACAATTCACTTATTTCAAATAAAAAATAAACAAATAATAAAGAAAATAGTTAAATTAAAACATCGGTGTTGTTGTTTGTGGGTGTGAATGTGTGCGAGTGTCTGTTCTTTTTTTTTTCCGTGTCCAGGAGGAAAAAAAATCAAAAGCGACTACGAATTATACATGTACAATTAATAAAATAAAAAGGAAAAAAAACTCGTTCGAAGCCAGAAAATATACGATATACGCTTGCTAAGAGACCACAAAAAAAAAAGAATATGTAAAAAATAAAACAAACGAAAACATAATTTGATTATGCTTCCTGATCCTAAACACTAAATACTGTACATTTAAAAAAAAAGAAAAAGGATAATTAATAATTACTATTAAAACACAACAATTCGCTTCCAACATCCGCTACGAAAAAAAAATTAATTAATTAATAATTACAAGAGAAAGAAATAATCATCCTATTACACGTATTTAAAATATATGTATATATATTAGAGATATATATATATATATATACCCTTTTCAATAAAAAATAAAAAACAAACTAAATACTTCTTTGGATCTGAATTTCTTCTTCATCGTCAACGTCTTCGTCTGCTTGCTTCTTCATCGTGAAAAGTACGGTAAAAAAATATTTGATCTTGAGTTATTACATCATTATATCATACATATCATTTATAGCCTAAGTTCCGAGATTCTACGAGAGATTCGATCATCATCATTATTATCGTGGGTGCTGTGGTTGTTTGTTTGTGTTTCTATGAACGAGAAAAGAGGAGGAGCGAATCCGGAGGTTGTTCGGAGCGAGAGGGGGAGGATCTTGCGTTCTAAGCATTACTAAGAGACAAAACAAAAATGATTACATAATTACACGATAAATCTGCCTATCACAGTGTACACAAATTATATGTATATATATCAAAACGAAAATAAAATAATAATAATATACACGAACATTAATTATTTGTTATTGTCGAAAACTTTTGTCGCAGTGACTAGTTTATATATTTCGTGCAGGGCGGGGCCCAAATCCAACGCCTCCTCTCCTTTCCAAAAAAAAATAAAGAAAAACAAATCTTCCATCAATTATCCTAAAACGTTAACTTCTTTGTTGTCACTTGAATTTTAGAGCTCTAAACCCGTTACCCTGCACTGTTTATAAAAAGAAGAAAGTATATATATATTTAAAATTTGAGGCAACAAATGAATGAAAAAAATAAACTAAAGCAATCGAAGAAAAAAATATAAAATAAACGCGAACGGCCCTGCATATACCCATTCAATTATACATCATTATTATTTTATACAACTGACCCGCTATAATAATATCGTTTATTATTTAATATTATCATGTATTATTATATAAATCTACGTTATATATATATATATAATTCTTTTCATATTTTTTTCTTGTTTTTGTTATCGTTAGTTTATTTATATAAGTCTAAAAAAATTGTTTTTTTTTTCTTGAATCTCCTTTTTAATTCTTCTCTCTCTGTGTTTATATGAAAGCCCGTAATTACGAAGTTGAGTGTTTATGTGGTAAAGGGGAGGGAGGTATTTTTTGTTTGTTTGTTAAAGAAATACGAGGAGGAAATATTGTAAAACAGAGGTCGTAATCCGAAAAGCCACTTAATTCACGTTATTAAACTTTTTTAAAATCGTTTTTTTAAAAAAGGCATTTTTAAAAATATCTTTGTGTATATCATATATACTTCATCTTCTTTTTCTTCACTAACTTTGCTTCATTTCATTTATATAATATATAATATTTACGTTTAAATATTCTTATACATTTATATATATATATATAGATTTTTTTTTTATATATTATAATTCTTTTCGTGATGCGTCTAGGAATCATTACCAAAATTGTGTAAATATTGTTGGGTCAACTAAAAGAAACCACCACCACGGAGATGGTGGCGTCCGCAAACGAACTAAAAACAGAAAATAATCCAAGGTCGTCTCTCTTCTCTAAGACGAGTACAAAAAAAAACAACGTGTGTTTGTGTGTGTGTGCTTTTTTCTTCTTTTCTTTCGATGTTGGTCCAATTGGTTAAATTCATCAAAGGAAACGCGCGTTGCGCTATCTCTGGCTGCTCCGAAGACGGCCCCCAGACTTCCTCACGATGTTCACGGCGACCTCCTTCTTAGTCTTTCTGCTCTCGTCCACTTTGTCCAATTCCGCCATCGCCTCTTGGATGGCCTTCTCCAATTGCGTGTTCAGTTTACGGCTTCTAAATAGATACAAAAAAAATATATATATACAGAACGTGAGCGAACGGATTTTTGCATTGAAGCGACGCGAAGATGCATTATAGATATTTTGATAGTTTATGGTTTTGTTAGGTCGTATGAGTTATTTGTTTGTGAAATTGATTTTGGTGTGGCTAATAAACAAACTCACGTCCGTGATTTCTTGCTGGCGCGGTGATGGGCGTCGAGGCCTTCAGAGAGGGTCTGCAACAGGGCCGGATCGAGTTCACTGAGTGCCCTGTCACCGCCGCCCCCGAACCATCGCACCGTAACCCTGCTGCCCTGCTCTTTCACCTGGATCAATTTGCCAGGCCAGGCGGGACAGCCCCTCGCGGGGCCCCACACCAGATCTCCGATTAGGAACGTCTGATGAGGACTACCTTTATCACCATCATCTTCATCATCATCATCACCATCATCATCCCTCTTTTCTAAACAAAAAATCCATCTTTCACTTTTCCAAAAAAAAAAAGAACAAAATCTATTAAACTTAAAGATTAGAAGTAGAAAGTGCGTTCGTTATAGTGATGGAAAGTATAGAAGGTTTGCTGTTGATTCTTTTTATTTTTTTTTGCAAGTGATAAGCAATGCGCCGTAATTAATCAAGTCCCAAATGAAGATATAAAAACGCAAGCAAAACAAAAGATGATGCGATGGATGATCTTATTCTTTTGTACCCCCTGGGCTCAAGTCCAAAAAGTTATGTACAGAAGGATGGTTCAGACAGACAAACAAACAAAAATAGATATTAACACTTACACCTGATCGATTTGTTAAATTTATTATTCGTTTATCCGAGAAAATTTTGTTAGCCACACCAATTAATCACACAAAATAAAGATTATTTTTTTTTCATATATAATATTTCCTTTACCTAAATAATTTCATATATGTATATATACATTTTGTTGTTTTAATTGAAAAATAAACACATCCTAACACTGAGAAAAAGAAAAAGTAAATCGAACACAAAATTCGGTGGATTGATACAAACTACTGTTACATGCAATGTGCCAATTCTAAATTTTGTTATTCTTAAAAGTAATCGAATTATTAACATACAAATAAGTGTTAATAATATTAAAATTAAATATATTTATTTTAATAAAAAAAGTTTATTTGAAAAGTAAATAACAAAAATCCTTGTATGAGTTTAGATTAACTTAAATGAATTTAGTCGTGTATTCTCGTAATTTATTTGGTATTTAATTAGAAAATGTAAAATAAATATTTGAGTTATTCTAATTACCTAACTAAGCCCACGCCTGTAAACCGCAAAGTATACAGAGGGAAATTAAGTGTCAGAGATGTATGAGAAACAACGACTGAACTGTGTGAAAAAAATAACAGAAATCATGCAAAAAGAAACAAATCCTTCAAACCGAATATATTAACAATGAGCAAAAGCAGCGATTACAACAATTTAAAAGCAACATGAACATATCTACATAAAAGCAATTAAGTAATAATAGAAGAAAACAAGAGGAGATAATAGCAATAATGTAAGGATCGCAATTTACGGACAGTTGTTACACAACAATACGAAAACTGAAAACAAACACGCGCTCGGCAATTACAATTAAAAAAAAAACGGCATGTCATTATTATACTTGCAAATCGCGATTGCGTGACAATAAAGCACACATTAATGATGCTCTCCTACTACTTTATTACTATCATTCTCCATACTACGCAGCAAAAAAAAAAACGTTAGGAAAATCAAATGAGCCGAGGAATATTCTCGCGTTTCTCGATAATCAATCGACTGGGAAACGCGAATCGAGAAACGAAAACATTACGGCATTCTACATAAATTAAAATGGAATTACATGGATGCTAGGAGAATACATTAGCAAATGGAACATGGGAATTCGCAGTTTAAAAGCGGGCTGTTATATAATACGCTGGAAAACAATTAATAAACGTATTATGCGGTGATCTCAAGCGCGAACCAATATTTGAAGTATCAAGTTATATTGGGTTCGGACTATAATCGAAGACTCGAGGAGAATTAAAAGTTTTAATATAGAACGTAATTGGATATACAATTCTCGTGTCGAGGCCACGATTATTTGAAGATCCGGTATATCTATCTTTCAGTCTTAATTGAAGTAAATTATGATTTAAGATAGAAATACCTGACCTAAATATTGTGGAAGCAAATTTTAAGCAAAGCTGAGGAGTTAAGATAATATCGTACCTTCATCATCGTCAAATAATGAAGTGTGCATCTGGTTCGTCTGCATGACGACGACGGTGTCCCCGTGCTTCTTCTTGTGGTGGATCTTCTCGTAGGTGTTCCTTGAGCTGACGACCTCTTGCTGATGGTTATGCTGCAGCTGCTGCTGATGGTGGTGGTGCTGCTGCTGCTGTTTAACGCCTTCGGTGACAAAGTGCATCATCGTCGAGGATTCCGCATAAGCCACGTGCGTCGGCGTCTTCTTGACATGGACGGTCGTTCCATTGATATCGGTATACTCTATCTTCGAGCCCGAGGATATTGCCGCACCGCGCCAATCGAACTCTGAATTAGGAACGACCATGTCCGCGGAATCCGGCTCTGAGCTGGAGATGCAATGCACCATCGCCTAAAATCACGCAAACTCTTCATTTGCTTCGGTCCAAACAAATTAATGCAAGTATAATACCATCGAGGAATGCTGCCGTTGAAGATTGACTATATCGCTGCAAGAACCGGAGCAGTTGGAAGGTGCAGGCGATAAGCCATCGTCTGTGCTACCGGAGTGGGTGGTCGTATCCGCCGTGGGAGGGCTTTGCCCACCAGGTGCCAAAGGACTGTGAGTGGTCGTGTCCGGCGGGCTCCCAGCACTGGAGGTGGACGTCTGGCAGAACGTGTGGGTAGTCACCGGCTGACCGTTCTGATTGACGGCAGTCTGCGTCGACACCGAGTGCCTGTAATTTGGAGGTAGTTGTTGCGGTTGCTGCTGGTGTTGATGTTGTTGCTGCTGCATGGGACTCTGCCTCTGTTGCAGAACCACCGTCTGCACCGGCGGCGGCTTTTCCGATATAATGAAATTCTGATCCACGTTCAAGCTTTGATTCTGACTGCTTTGATTATTTGAAAGCATGGTCGTCTGCTGTTGTACTATAGTGGTGTTCTGGTGTACGTATGTGGTGTTCTGTTGATTAGAGGTGGAGGCAGTAATGTTTGCCGGAACCATCAGCGTTTGCCCGCACTGAATGTACTCCTGCTGGGGTTGATGTTGTATGCCGTTACTAGTCCTGATTTGTTGCGGTCCAGCGCTAAATGTTACCTAAAATATGCCCAGATGACATTACTAATAATCGATTCTAGTTTGCAGAAATTTACTAAAATACCTGTTGTCCTGGACTGACGTTCGCAACGAGCGGACTGAGCTGCCCATTGAACTGAGCGACGAACTGCCCACCGTTGTTGGGAGACAAGAACTGAGCTCCAGGACTATGCTGCTGTTGTATGATCTTCCCTTGCGGCCGTATCACCATCCCCGTCGGAATGATGCTCTGGCCGCCAGCGAACATCTGGTTGTTTTGTACCGGAGTCAGGACGTTCTGCCCATTAACGTTCTGAAGCTGCAGCTGCATCCCTAAGTTGTGAGTGTCCTGAACGATGGTCGCCGTTCCGTCCGCGTTCATGACCATCCCCGTCAGATTAGGCAGAACAAATTGCTGAATGGTAGGGAAATTCTGCATCATTCCTTGTGCCAGGTTTACCGGTTGCAGAAGATTGATTTGCTGCGATAACTGTTGGGTATTGGACAATTGGCCGTTCATAACGATCTGCGGTGGAGCTCCAGCTTTTCCGGGAACGATGGTAAGTGCTTGCATGACCGGCGCCGTCGTTATGCCTTGAGGACTGTGAGCCATTTGTATCTGCTGCGGAAAACCTACGACGCCGGAATTTTGTTGTGCTGCTATGTGAAGCATTGATGCTACAGTTTGCGAGGAAACCTTCCTCTTCTTACCCTTCTTTTTGCTTTCGGGAGATAGCATATTTGCGGTGGCCGCCACGCGTCTCGGGTCGGTCTGATCGATCTGAATTTGCTGCTGGATAACGTTCCCGGTGACGAGGTGCGGTATTTGCATATTCATGCTGTCCATTGTCATCGTCACGCCCGGCTGAAGGACGAAGGGCGCAGGAAGGGCATTAACGAGGACCGTCTGCTGACCGAGCACTTGCTGAGCCATCGGTATCATCTGTGTTACAGAAGCCGTGACATTGGTGACCATGGGCGAGACGGATATCGGTGGCATGGATGTTTGATTGGTGACGATTTTCGGTGGAGGCGGCGGAGGCATCACTTGGTTGTTGGTGCTGGCCATAATCAATTGACCACCGGAGGACACGAGGATGTGACCAGGAGGTAGGCTCTGTTTGACGACTTGTTGAGGGATGTTCTGCACGCTGAGAATGTTTTGCGGCTGATGGTGTTGAGGCTGATTGCTGTGCGGCACTTTTATGCTGCTCACAACGCTCTGAACCATTTCCAAAGGAGATTTAGAGATGATCTGAGGGGGCTGCGGCGGCGGAGGTGGAGCTTGATTGACCACCGACGGATTGGTGATGGAAACGGTGGCAGTGTTTGCTCGACCGGCCAGTACCGATGTTATGGTGTTGCTGCCGACTGTCCGGCCGCTGGCCATAGTCGTTACGATTCCCTGAGGTATTGGCCGGTGCTGCAGCAGTTGCTCCTCCGGCGGCTTTTGATAACTCGCTTGCATTTGATTGGGAACATTTTGATTCAATTGGAAAGCGTTTTGATTAGGCTCAGGTTGATAGTTGTAGGATATTTGTTGCTCTTGCTGCGGAGGAGTCGGCGTGTGGGAGGCGGGATTCGGGGATCCTGCGACAGGCGACACGTTGCTGGTACTCACGGTGCCACCTTGAATCGGCCTCGAATCTGGCGAAGGATGTTTCTCTAAATAATTCGATGACGTTACGGGATCTTCACTAGTACCTGTAGAGCTCGGCGTTCCCGGCTGGCTGCTCGGCCTCGGGAAAGCCACCACCCTCGCATCCTTCGCGTCTACAATTGCTTGTTGCTGATGGTACTCGACAGCGCATCCCTGGCAGTTGTTCACTTCGTTCATCGCGCTACTATCTGCATTCACCAAGTACGGGCTCATTCCCATACTTTTCATCACATTCTGCTGATTCCTCTGCGCTGCTGGGGCGTTTCCATAGGCATGCTGCGGTTGCTGCTTAATTTGAATATTGCTAGGTAAAGGCACTCCATTCGGCTGTGTCGTGTTTAAAATCTGCTGCTGCTGACCCGAAGGATTCGAAGTCACGGGACTATTACAAATATAATTTGAACAACCTAAAATTGAACATTAATTTTAATAAGGTGTAAAGAAACAACGAGTTCAGTTTGCTCGACGAGAAAGCTGCATTACCGGTTTGTCTATTAATAGTGTTATTGAGAAGGGCAGTTTGCTGGGCGAGGTAGCCGCTCGGATCCTCCATGAACGAAGGACTGGAGCTAGGCTCGTTCTGAAATTGGTTCACCATCATCCTGCTGTTTTCGATCTGTCTCACGTCCACGTTGGGACAGGGCGCGTGCTGCGTCGTCTCCATAGCGAACGACCTCTTCTTCAAACTCTTGCCAGGTTTCAGCCTTTTCCTGCTGATCTCATCCTGCCAAACGACGGGAGGAGGTTGATGCTGGTACAGAGGCGGCACACGTTCGTAAACATTCGGATTATGGGGACTCTGCGACGGCAATGGCACGCGATGATTGCTACTCCACATCTGCTGGTTGGCTTTCTGCGGAGGAATCACCTGGCGCATTCCATTGCTGGGCGTGAAGGGCCGCACGCTTTTCGACGGATCGTACTGGAAGGTTCCGTTCTGGCCCTGATAGAAGCTACGTGCAGGCCGACCCGGTCCGCTCGGTTCATTCGGTTGATTGTTCACGAAGACCCTTTGCTGATTCGGTATTCCGAATTGAGCGTTCACAATCTGCGGATTTGCTTGAACGGCAGGCGGATGGTGCTGGAGCTGCATCTGCTGCTGCGGTGATATGTTTTGATTCGGCGCGACGACGGTCTCGTTCAAAACCACCGGCGAACCGAGGCGGTTCTCTGGATTCTGGTACCTGAAGAACTGCGGATTCTGCTGGAAATCAGGCTGCGACTGCTGCTGTTGTTGCTGCGGCTGCTGTTGAGGAAGAGGCCACGTCTACAAGACAAGAGTATTATAAAATAAAACAATTCTAATAAATCTAACAAAAGATGAACGTACTTGCTGTGCAAATTGAGGCGCTGCCGAGTTCTCCTTGTTGAAGGGCTGCTTTTCCCGTTGCCCCAATATCTCGGATACATAACTAACGCATAGCTTCCTCTTTTTCTTCTTGTTGCAATCTACAAAATGGGAAAGCAACAAATATGAGTATTTTCAAGTAGAACAAAGAACAAAATTTATGCGAGAATTATGGTAAAACAGTAAATAAAACATGATTATTATGTTCCATTTTGGAATTGGCCGTGCGTGTCTTTGGGAACTAGGATATATCATCGCCGAAACCTGCATGCGATTAGGATCGAGACATTCCGTCAAATTCGCTCGAATAATCACGATTCCACAGCGTTTGCGGCATATACATCAACTTTTTGATGGATTATATTTTGTATATAAACGATGCCAATTCTTGACCCAATTTTCTATATTTACGTTGCGCTCAATATAATGGGCCGCAATCATAAATTCGCAACGGAAATGTGTGTACACGTAGCAGCACTGCATGCAGACCTAGTAATTATCCAATGCAATAATCTTGGCAAAGGTGCGCAATTCATCTTGCCTCTGCAGTTGGAAGCCCCAGATTTAGGACGCGTCTGTTTCCTACTCCAACGAGCAACTATGAAGCATTTTATACAGACAAGAACACTTCTCACAGATAATGATATAACGATCCCGCTTTTGATGTTTCGCTGTAAACTTGATGCTTACAAATCTTACATTTATATTTGTGTGTATTACAATTAATATATACATTTAGTATAAAGACTTGTAAGTCTAAAACATCGTTGAAGCACATACAAATAACAATGATTATAATAGAATTATCACTTTTTGTAAACGCAAAGCTTACGATCTACACCAATTTACATTTCTAGATAATTAAACCTATTGTCCTCCGTTATGTACAGCAGCGTTCTTCCTCGACGGGAGGGATTATTAATTAATGCAACGTGAAATTCAGTTTTGGGATTTAATTGGAAAGAATGCCAGAAGCAGCAGCAGGAGCCCCAGTTCTTGGCCTGCTAATAAAATCCCTCGCAGTAATTAAATAGCAGTAGCCCCGACTGCTGCTGCTGCTGCTTCTGCTGCTGCTGCTTCTGCTGCTGCAATGTTTTAACATTGTTACAGCTACTACATACAAATTAATTTATCTATGGAATTCTATGGTCCGTATGCTCCAGGTACGCCGCTATATATGAAATTTAATTATGTTTCTATCCGTTGCTAACTTTTAATTAAGTCCGCTGTGAGCGTGTGTTGGTTTTGTTCCTCGCAATTGTATTCGTACTCGTTCGTTGTCTGTCTCTGTTGTGGATGAGGATATACTACCAAAGGTATGTCTGCAATGTACATACACACACACAACCCATCTCATTCGTACGGAACAAAAGCGGCGTTTCATTGGAAAACAAAACGATCCATTCCGAAACGGCACGCCACTAATATATTCATTAAGCGCAAGAGAACACACACATAACATACATATAAACAAAAAAAAAGAACATGTGTATATGTTTAGCCAATTAGTATAATGCTCTGTGCACGAACGCTCATGTTTACGAAATAATAGGCTTCTTCAAAGAGACCACAACCATTTGACCTTCTGCACTACTTTTCTTTATTATTCAAAAACTACATAAATCTTCGGCATAATTTGTTCAAGAAAAGTCGTTTCGTTCTTCGCCTAAATACATGTATACTTTCTAATCCTCGCAAGATTTGATCATACACTTTATATACACAAAACATACATCACTTTTAACAATTTAATAAATTACATTATAATATAACTTATAAAGTGACCATTAATTTCATCCTTCCCACATGATCACCGTTAATTATATAAATCAAACCATAAAAGAGATATGGATATTTAATGACTTAATTTCCTCCTACTTATGACTATTATCGAATATCATAAAACTCCATGGAAGTCGCAGTGTCCGAATAGATTTTCATTGACCATTTACGGCCCCGCATTCTTCTCACATAAATCATCCCAATGTTAATGATTTATTACCGCATTTCCTCGAGCAGGATTAAATAGTAAATCACATAAATTACGCTCGTGAAAAGTATTAGTCCTTTTAAAATTTTAATTACGAGTTGAATCTGCAGTTTCTTATTATTCCACTGTTAAAGCGATAAATCACATTTCATTGCTTCCTGCAAAACAGTTGTAGTAAATCATCCATCTCTCTAATTGTCACTTCAATTTTGAAAACAAGAAACAACATTAGTTAATGTAAAATAATTAGATAATTTCAATTTAGTTGCAATGTTTCGATGAAATGTAAGTGTATTAATACTAACTATTTTATGTGAACATTTATTCATGAATATTTATAAATGTATTGTAACAAGAAAATCTGAATGGTGATCATTTTGCAGAATGCATGTTTCAATGGAATTTATTGTCTGTACCACAAAAAGCCATCTTGCATTTATATGGTAATGATTGGAAACCTTTACACAGTTTGCATGGATAATCTTAGATTCTAAATTAGTCAAGATACTAATATAACTGGTTTAAATTAACGTGAGATTCTGTTAGCTGCTGCAGCGTTATTTATATTGTGTGGGGTTAATGCTAGTTATTATAGCATATCTTATCTGCTCAATATTCAAGCATTAATTCTATGTAACTTATTATAAGTAATTTGCGAAACAAGCTGTACAAACATCCTGTAGACGTTACTTGAAAATTTTAGATAGTGTTAATAACAATAATCATTTTACAAAATACAAGGATGTAATTTCCATTGAGTAAAAAAAAAGGAGCTGTCTTGGTAACGATTGGGAACCTTTGCATATAGATAATGTTAGGTTGAAACTTAGTGTGGATAATATAGAGAACTGGTTTTAATTAACGTGAGAATGCAAGAAGGGTTTGACCCTTTGGAAAAAGCTCGGAGGCCTTTGTGTGTTTGGAATAAATAGAAGCGTGTATTAATTTATATACACAAAAAAGGATTTCGTGCCCGGCGCTGCGAATGGTATAAATCGCGCGCGGAATTATATGTGCAAATAATGTAAATCGTCGTGTTTTGGCGTGCCACGAACATAAGAAAGAGAGCCTCCTCCTCTCGTTTTCATTTTATTTGCGAAATCTCGCGCCGAGTCCACTCCGTAAGTGGCAGTTTATGTGTGAGAAGATTGTTTGCGTTTCTGGCCTGAGAGTTGTATGGTGGATGGATGAATGTATGTATACATGTATGTATGTGCAAGGAAATGCCTTCAGGATAAATGTAAATTACAAAGCAACGCTTTTAAAGTTCTTGATCACCTGGTATGATATTAAATTAATACGTATAATGTACTTTATTGCGTTGCCATTACATAGGTGGTGGTGTCGACCTCTGCGCGAGGCGTTGCTTTTTGCCTTTGGACTTCACTTCGTCTCTCTTTCTTTCTCTCTTCTCTTCTCCACTGTGCTAATCTTTATTTCTTGGTCTTTCGTTTCATTCGCTACGCCGCAGCCGCCGCCACCGCCGCCGCCCACACATATCATACACAAACATACACATATAATAAATCAACGGCAAGGATTTATTGCGACTCGGATTTTTTTCGCGTTCAATTATAATCGAAACCAGGGACGTATTTCAAGCGGAAATAAGGCTGGATCAGCGGCAGTAACAGCAGCAAAGCGTAAATGCAGCAACTCCTCCTTCCTCCTGCTCAACAAATCCACCTCTTTTGAATGTCATGTGTCCGCGTGGGCGCAGATACTAATTGCCGCAATAAATTGATCTCGGGTTACAAAATTGCTGCTTCACCAACTACCTCTGAACCTTCCACCTTTACTTGGTGACCGTTGGCTGCTGCATCCTCATAGTTCTCAGGATGGAGCAAGTCTTTGAACAAACGCAGCAGCCCCCGAGGGGGAATCGATAAACTAATTTCAATTTTAATGTAATTTAATAAAATCCTCAAACCCGATACTGACACGAAGGTGGAGAGCGGCCGCAGAGTGTGCAGCACACGGTGTATATGTGTGTGAGTGTGCACGCTCTGGAACCGGTTTCGACCAGGTTTCAGTTTGAATTTCCCCCCAAAGCTCTGCTGCTGCTTCTTGTATATATACGTGTATGTGCATTCGGTTACCACGGCACATTTAACTCGCACCACCTATAGAACGTGTAACTTAATCGGAGGATTCCGATACCACCATTCCACTACCACTTCTTATCTACCACACTCAGAGCTCAAGTCTTTAATCAACTGAAGATTAACATAGGCATTTGCTAATAACGCAGAAGCTCATTGATTTACAAAGTTGCACTTAGAGCCGAGCAAATTATGTACATTTTGATAGATGATTTAATTTCGTAAATTACAAATCAACTACAATCATTCAATTAACGCTTCATCAAATGCATTTGCTAATAATACAAAAACTTACAAAGTATATACATTTAACAAATACTTTCATTCCTTTTCAATTATATAATTCGAACTTCATCACAAGCATTTGCTAATAACTCAGAATCTCATTCCTTTACAAATCCTGTACATTTTGAAATCCACTTCTTTTGTACGAATTGGAAAATAATTCTGGAATAATTTATTTTTACAAACTGCATTCAACTTCAACATCCATAATTCCAAGATTGACTTTAAATGAACGTAATTGCGTATCCCACCCTGCTTCTACTCTTTCAACATTTCCCGATTTCCCCCGCAGCAATCACGAGGTCTCCTCCATCCACTTCTTCTTACAATGTTTATTTCATGTTTCCTTTTGCCTCTTTCTCCATCAATCTCTGTATCTTTCTTTAGTTCGCATACAAAGTTCTGTGTTAAATTCTCGCATTCGCGAATCCCGCTCGATTGCATTTAAGTCGCGGCAGAATGATTTACGTCCGTCGCTTTTGATGTGTATTTACATGAAAAATGAATCAATTTTTCTTCGAAACTCGGAGAGAGAAGCAGCAGACACCCCTCTTACTCCTCGACATGCACAAAACAACTTATAAATAAATCATAGCGCGCGAAGAAGCATTCGGGGCCTCGCAAATTTGCATACAATGGAGTTTTCATTTAAAATGCACCAATAATAAAGTCCATCCCCTTCGCAAGTGTGGAGAAAGAGTAAGAAAGGGAAAGATGTCAAAAATTAGTGCTGCAAATACTTTTGCTCCGCCGAATCTGCGAAGGACGCGCTGCCTTTCGGACACAAAGGAACGGGGAGAGCAAATTAAACGAGATTCTGCACGGGCAATTATGGAACCAGGTCACGGAAGCTGTGGTCTCTTTCGAGAAAAGTTTTGTCTCTCTCTAGGTGTCGGTGTTTCTGCAGATTGGATTGAAAAAGGGAGGAGGAGGAGGAGAGAACGAAACGGTATTGTCCGGCGCTTTGCTTCGAAGGAAGGCGAGAGCCGGTCGAAAGTGACCTTACCGGCAATTTCGAAACCCGTAAAAAGTGTGTTTCACAATGGCCATTAGCGATCCGAATCCGAAACGCAATAAATTATCGCTAATAACTTGCTGCCACTTTATTCCCAACACCGAATTGTTCGCAATTTGCAAGAACAATAGGACCTTCAATTAACAAAACAATGCTCTCAAATCAATACGAATCAAAAAGAACAACTACTTTTCTAATTTAACATTCTTAATGAAACTTTTGGAAATTGTCAAAATTTAAGATGAATAAATTGGTGCAATTTGAATTAGGTTTGGAAATGTAATTGTAAATGTTTTAGGTGGTGGTTGAGATGGAGCAAATGGTAATCATTGCATCAAGGGAAGGAGAGAAAGAAGTCCACTCTTGCGAGGTCCTCCAGAACCACTTAAAACATCTCGAGTTGTATACAGGCTCTAGCACACAAGGTCCATCAACGTAGAGGTAAATTGGCTATAGGTCGGAGGCGCCAAAGTTTGCGTACGCGTACGAGATGAATGAATGAAGAACGAAAATGGAAGAAGAGCGTCGTCGAGTGGGCAAAAGAAGGCTTGAAGAGCAGAGTAACACCCGGTATATGTGCATACGTAAATACGCGTGTGTATTCCGGGGGCAATAAGGTGGATGGATGGATGGAAGGAAGGACAATTAAAGTACGCACCGGGTGCTTGAAACAAAGCACCCGGTGTGACGCACAGACTCTTACGGTTCACGCAGGGGGAGTCGTCCACCCAGGCGTGACGCGTCTGCCATTGTTTACGGACCAGCTAAAACACACGGTCTCGCATTATGCACGAGCACTCGTACTTGCACCGTACTTGGTGTACTTTGGCCTGCAACACAGCTGTCCCGCGCGCCATCGCGGGACAGGTGGGGTAAACAACCCCACGGAAAACGAATTTACAATGGGGTGAAAAAAAACATACACTCACAACAACAACAACAACCAAGAAGAAACTAACACGACGACGAAGACAACAACAAACAAACAAACAACAACACCCACGCGTCTCGTTTATGTGCAGACAGACTGTACTCACCCTTGGGTAGCTTGTTCGACGCCGGATCGGGGGGTTTGCAGCCCAGCGAGGCCATCGCGATTATTTTCCTCTTGTGATTACACAACTTTGTCAGGTCCCCTGTATTCGTGTCTGGCGACAGCGTCCACGGTTTACTAATAATCTGGAACAAGACAAGAAAAAAAAACAATCAATATGGCGAACAGATGAAAACTAGAGGAAAGACGAACAAGAGGTAGACAGAAGAAGAAAAAAAAAATAAGAAACACATGATGTACAGCTGGGAATCTCCGGAAAATTTGAAACTTCCTTCTCATCGCTCTGAAGATACAATCATCGCCGCTCGTGGGATTATACTTTTTTTTGTTGTTATGTATAACATCCAACATTACATAACTTATTCAGACAAATGCATTATGTTTACTACCAGTAATAAAGATAATTAATTTAATAACAGTTTTAATAAACACGTATGTTTATCATATACATTTTACTTTTTATCCTAGGAAACAGTGTAAACAGAAACTTTAATTAGGACTAGTATATCTAGTTCACATGTTACATCATTAAATGCATGTTAATAAGATATTATATAATTTTTAATATCATATTTATTAAAGCGTAGCACGTGCATTTAAACAACTTTATACATATTTAATATAATATAATAATTACAAAAAAAAATATTAAATTAGAAGTTAATATCGAATTACTGAAACTTTATTTATGACTATTATTAATAAAATTAGTCTTCATATAAAATAACAATAAGAAAATCCAAAAAATTAACTAACTACAAGTAATATTGCTATCAGAATTCACAGCGTGATTGGAATGTTTATATAATATTCGATTTCAATTTGCTCGCGCCAAACTGCATCACGATATTATTATAATAATACAATAATGAAACGGTGAACGATTGTTAATGAAATTAAATCCGAATAAAATAACGGCAGACGTATGCATCGAGCGTCGGGCCATTCGCAAAACGAATTAAATTTATGAATTAATTACATTTCGAAAATGAAACGGACCGAATTTAATTTACGCGAAATTAATTACAACGACTCTCGCCATTAATCGGCTGCCATAATTTCACAACTCTCGTTATTTAATTTTTATTTATTTTTTTCTGATAATTCTCTCCGCCGTTGTTTAGTCCTCATTTTGTTTTTTTTTTCAAACCGATCCGAATTTCAATTTTCATATTTATTAAAAGGATTTTCGTGTGCGTACAAAGAAGAAATTTCAAAAAAGAAATGAACAGAAGGATTGATGTGTGTATGTATGAAAATGTGTGCGTTTGGAAGGCCGACGGAAGTAATAAATTTATTTATATTACATAAACGAGAGGAGAGAACCGGTCATTATAAATATTTAATTACGATATTATTAGTATTACCATTGCTGCTATTATTATTATTCAGTTCCCCATGCATATGCAACGGACAGAGGGCCTCCTTTTCTCCGACGATGATAATCTAATCTAATGTTGATGGTGAGATTATATAAATTACGTGAACAAAAAAAAAGGAGAATTATAAATGAAGAACAACTGTTTCGGAATGACCTGCTGCCGTTCTTTCACTTGACTATGCATGAAGGAAGCGACGATAAGAAACGTAACGGTGTCAAGGGTGTGCAATGGTATGATGATGCATTGTTGATCGGAAAAATCGAACCTTACATATACATTATCCATTTGAACATTTATTATTGCGGTTAGCAATTTCCACTTACATAACACCGTACAATGCAGGTGTTAATCAAATCTTAAACGTTTCCTACCAACCTGTTCTCAATTTATAATTATTCTATTTATTAATCATAATCTATTATTTTGATTCGAAGGACGTTATGTGACTTTAAACATCACTCTTCATTAGATACTTATTTAATTTAATATATTAATTACGTAATAGCATAACTGTAAAAAACAACAGTGAGTAATGTTCAAGACAAAACACCGATACTTTTAATGAGTTGCCCCACGTTGGTACGCTTTTTTTAGCGAATACAATTAAAAACCACGCAGTTACTATTTTTCGTAAACTTCAGTCGTTTATTTTAATGAGTTCGTAATTAACCATACTGTTAGTTACGACCGTTACTCGCTATTATTACGTTATTTTCAGCGATTTTCACCATCATTGTGATCTCTGTTATTCAATACTGTAATGTTTTTTTTAATTCAAGCAGATCAAATATGATTTTTGTTATTTTTGATACGATAATCCGTAAAAAAAATAACGTTGATTAAATTGAATAGCCTAAACCAAAGCAAACAAAAAAAAATATGAGGGTGAATTGTAGAGAAATGTGTATAATCCAGGACGTATTAATTATTTGAAATATTGCGTACAATGAGCGAAAAAAAAATGTATAGGAACAAAGCGGAATATATATATTCGTATATACATTTTATTACGCCCCAATTGTTTCCAATTCCGAGGCTCAGGGATGTTTTCAGCGTTTCGCCCCATACTCTCGCATAATAATATTAAAAGGGTTTAAACTGGCGTTTCATTATTTCGAATTGGCATGGAATTCGCGCTCAACGAACCGCAAGAGGGTTGTTCCGATCATGATGATCGTCAAACTACCAGCAGCATGATCATCAAATCATCCTCCGCGATGATCGTGACCGTAGAGGAGGGAAGGCAATAAACGGCGCAAAACTGCGCCGCGTGTATTTCAATTACTGGCCTTAATAAACTTTCATATTTTATGGATGTTTGAAATGGAATCGTATTTATGGACGTTTTATTGGCGCATAAATTGGTCGAGCTCAACGAGAGGTGACCGCGCGCGGCGTTTCAAATTTAAACACGCCATTCCGTATGCAATTGCTGCTCTACGTGCAAAATTTCTTCATCAATTCCGATGAAGTGCTACGTTTACACATTAACCATCCGAAATGGAAGAGCAAAAAATCATTTCAGCGGATTCGGAAAATCCGGGGGAAAACGCGCGCGCTTTCCATACATTCCGGCAATGTTAATTGCAGATCAGACATAACAGGATAAATTCGTGACATTGACAAGTTATATATTTGACATTGATGTACGTGCGAATCGTTGCAGCGGCAACACAAAAAAAAATCGCATCATACGAGCATATGCAGGCAATGAACAGAGTTCATACTCGCTCTATGTATGATGATGATGATCAGGAGAGAGCAAGAATGAGATTGCGAGGATGAGAGAAAGAGAGAGAGAGAGATGTGGAGCTGTGGAGGAGAAGGAGAGCTCAAGGCGAAAAAGATATATTGCGTTATTAAATCATTCAAAACGTAACGCCAATTTGCTGCGTTTTCCCATCATCTCGTCTTTTTCTATTTATCGCCGCTTCATTATCCATCTCGTTCAAATACCGACCAGTGGTGTACACGCGAATTCCGATCCATTATGGATGGAGTGCATCCACACACTTCAGACTCATTATCTTTAATTACGCAATCAAAACCGTAATTCATGAAACCCACCGCAACGTATGGGATGGCCTTCTTCAACTTCTTTTTATTTTCTTTTCACTACTGATTCTTACTAACAAATTGATTCCCAACGAACGGAAGAGATCTCGTTGATGTTACGAGGAGCAAAAGGATGTTATGGTTAAGATGTTTTGCGAAACGGACGCAAAATGGAAACACTCTCGTCGACCGTGACCCATACGACCCATTTTCTAAATTGGAAACTCCCAAGGTTCAACCAATACCAAACTTGTTTATATGAGATTTACAGTAAACTAGATCTTAAAACATTTAATGGGACAACATCAACAAATTAACATAAAAATTTGTAAACGAATTCTATAAAAGTTATAATTGAGTAACATTACAGCGATTTTAAGTAAATACAAATACAGTCTGAATTTTGATTGAGCTATGACTAAGTTGAAGGCAAAGGCGTAGTAGTACCTAAAACGAATCTGGGATAGTCTGTGACTAAGGCAATTTATCGACGAATATAAAAGAAGAAAAAAAGAAGGAGACGGACGGAAATGATGTAAAAAATAGAATACATCAGCGCTTAAGAATCTAGAATGTAAGGTAAATTGAATAATGCGAGCAGACGAAGGGAAAAAAAGTAGAGGCAAAACATAAATAACAAGGGGGTTGGTCGTCGGGTGACTAAGGTGTTTGGTATAAAGTTTCCCGGCTTACGTGTCGTCCGCTGCATTGGCACCATGTGGCAAGAGGGTGTTGTCACGTAATAGCCACCCTCCACAACCTACCAACTATCGCATTGATCAAAGCCGCATATTTCCGGCCGCAATTTTTAGTCAATTACCTTCACAATCTAAAACTATTGACGCAATTATTCCCATCGAAAGAGAACGACTTCTCCGCACTTAATCATAACTGTGAAATGTCTTCGTAGACTGTGTAATTTATTAGTGCTAAGCTATGCTAATACGCGCTCAAATCAAATAACGAATTCCATAATTCAATTACCATTAATGATTTATCATTTACGTCCGTATCATTTACATAATTTCTCTTCTCCCATCGATTGTTTCCACTTTATTTTTCTTTCTTTCTTTATTCCTTCTACGATTGCGACGCAGATACAACTTTAATAGAGTTTCCATGTAAAACTTTCGAGCGTGTTATTGAAAACAACGTCGAAGTAATGTGTATTAATAGACGGGTTCTATTTTCATAACGAAAACATTCCGCATCTCGCGTCGATCGAATATTGAAAAAGAAAGAAAAAGAAACAACTTAAATGTATTTTATTAAAACTTTTTTAAATCCCAAAATGTTGCATCATTACTCATGTCGCGTTAGTCATTCAGTGCGTGTTGTTATTGCTATTAGTTGAAACATTAATTAAACAGACTCGAATGCAGATTTGCCTATTACAACAAGAAATAATAAAATAAATAATGCGCAACTATAAAGATGACACACGTTATTTTGAGTCATCGTAAGCCACGAAACTGGATTAGATCACAATCGTGCCGCAATTACGAAAATCGAATACGTCTAAAAATAGAGACCAATACTAGGATAGGTTACCAATTCGCTCCTCGAGGTATTCTCGGAATGGATAATACCGAGAGCGGAGATGATATCAAGTGCGCAATCCATCTATCAATAAATGGATTAAAGGACGGAGGTTCTCTCTTCCTCACAACGGTTCGTCGGTGGGACACGCCCGATTCTCCATTAAATCAACTTTATTATAAATCGCCCCTCGTTTATACCATCCACAGAGAGACGAAAAAAAAAAGCAACAAGAGTAAAGAGATACGAAGAGAAAAGGAAAAACCGTGGATGGGAAACTGAGCGTGCTCCGCAGTCGGAATCGATTTACATTAAATCGAATTGCATATTAAGTGCTGATTTCAGGCGAAATATAAAATGCAGATAAGGCTATCATAATTGCTCCAGTCATCTGCAGCAGCAGCATTCAAATTGACACACACACACGCAGCAAACTATAATTTGCTTCTCGCTATCGAAACAACATTAACATAACTCTTCGACGCCAGAGCAATTATGTTAATATAATAATATTATGTGTCCTATAACCTGGCTGAACGCACTAACTAGTCGTCCCAAAGTAGTCCAACGATATGCGTCCTGCAATCTAGAGCTGGCTGCTACACAACTACTACTACTATTACAACCACCACTAAACGATACGCTTTTGATCCTTTGACCTCAAACCGTTTATAGTAACGTCGTAATAAAGTCATTCAAAAAATAAGTGTCACATTCATAACATTCCATTTAACGTGTTCGGTTAATATATGTAACTTAATGATAACCTGCTTCATTTACGATCAATTAAATTAAACAGTTTTTACTCAAAATTTGTGAAATCTGTACTTTAAACAACTTTCTCTGTATTATTGCGATATTAATAATTAATTATGTTTTAGAAGTCTTAAGTTTTAGTAATCGCCGAGTCATTTATAAGCCATTACATAAATATATTATTTCAATTTATATTATTAAAATTTACAATTTTGATTTCAATCTTTTTATGTAAAGTAAAGAGATTTGTATAGAATATCTAAATGGAATATTTATGAGATGTTATGAGAGTTAATTGAATCATTCTTTAGTAGATGTAGGTTGATAATAGTTACGAAATAAAAGTATAAGAAATTGATGAATTCTTCTATCTTGTTGAATAGAATCTACAAATTGATATAAGATGACTTCCTGATTCCATTATATGTAATGTAATCTTATAAAGCTTGTATAGATTAATAAAGTATAACAAATTGTGAATAAAATATACAAATTGATTTTTGATGACTTCCTCTTTCTGAATATGTTCTACAAACATAAAGGTATTAGATATAATAGGTTCGAAATTCGCGCGAAGTTCATGAAATTCTTATCAAGTTGATCCCGTTTAAAGGGCGTTTCGCTGATACATTTTTCATGGCTTTCAGAGTTTGTTCCGAATTGCTTGGCCGGCGATGATTTAGAGCGCGTCAGGTTCTCTCGCTTTTGTTTGCAAATCGAATATGTATGTCCATGTACATGTGTGTATATATATATAAACTGGAAATGGCTTTACGATTTTATTTTCGCCTCGTTCCATCATGCCCTGTTTGCCAGAGATGTATACCTCTTTTGTATGTGTGTGTGTGTTCATAAAAATGCAATTTTATTTATGAGCAGTCTCCGAATCCCCACGGAGGTTTTGCCATTGAAGAGAAGAGAGGTAGCGGAACGTTACGTTTTTGATACAGAAGTGGAACTAAAGTATACGAGATGTTTTTTTTTTTTATTAAAAAGAAGCAGAAATAATAATAATATAGTCGAATTGGCCGCGCGTTTTCAGAGGCGTCGACGACGTCGGCTGAGAATCGAAATCAATTTTCCCTCCATTCGCGCAGATATCATTTCCTCCACCCCGGTTAACCCATTTCCGTTTGCGAGCTTCATCAATCTTTCTGGGGGAATAAAAAGGAAGAGGGAAGATGCGAGGATGCGTGAAAGGGAATGAGATAGATAGATCAGTCTATATATCTATATAGAGCGCATCGGATGGAAGGAAAATAACATTTTTATTTGCGGGCATTATAGGCGGGGCCCATCCCGTTATCCTTGCGGGATTAACGCTCCGCGCTCCGGAATTTATCTTCCTGCTACCGAAATTTAATTCCGTGCGATCCTCTAAATGGAGGACTCTCGCGAACAACAAACTCGGATGAAAGAAGAGAAGAAGAAAAAATATTGGAGAAGACCAGGATTATGATGAAAGGGAGCGCGTAAAAAAACAGTCTATGTAATTACGGGAAGATCAAATTTATCATATTTTTTTTTTATTATTTTCAAGAGGGGAATTATGAACGAAAGTAATCGATGCTCGGGCTTTAAATAAACGAATAGAGCGCGTTAATAATGAAAACGCCCGACCGATGAAAATGTTAATAAATTGTAGCCCTGTGTGTATGCATGTGCACTACCTGTACCATGTGTGTAATTAGTGACATTTGCATATGACATACGAGTTCAGGTAACAGCCCGAGTTTCACACCTCTCTCTCTCATTCACTCACACTCTTTCGCCCTGTTGTCTGCGCGCAACCCAAACGCTTCTGTATTAATGTGCATACATATATACATACATAAACATATGTGAGTGTGTGTGTAATAATAAATGCATGCCATCGTAATTAGTTCGCCTGCTATATTCAATGCCTATCATGTTATCGAGTTTCGAGAATTAATTGCAAACTCCGCTCGGCACGCTGCATCGCACAAATTGAACAGCTTCATTTTGCAACTACCACCAACTTTCCCCCAACCCCTGCATTACTACTACTACTACAGTCTTCTTTTTTTTGGTTTCCTACGTGTGTGTCGTTTGTTTCAAAAAAAAAAATCCTTTTATTTTTGCAAAATTTATATTTTGTATCCTCTTTTTTTGCACCACCATTTTAATCAACGACCAGACGAATCATCTCGCAACAAAATGTTTCCAACAACTTCGCAATCCAATTTTCCTCAACCATAGCGTTTTTGTTACAATATAATTTTTGCACTTCGGCTACATGCTACACGCCGCATCGCACTAATTGAACAGCTTCGCTTCATAACACACAACTTTTTTTATTACTTTGTTTTCATACCATATTTTTATACTTTTATAGTTCACAAACATATCAAATAAACTTATTAAATGATTCACTGGCAATTACAAAATAATAAAAGATTGCTTTTGATATTTATTGATAAATGAAGAATGAGATGAAGAATCTTAGGTGTGTTAACATTATTTTTTTTTCGATTGTTCCAGGTGGTGGTTTGTGGACGAGGAAGTAGTGTGGTTCGATGATAAATTTATCGGTTGGGCACTTTGATTAAAAACCTGATTCCGTGTGCATACTTTTACCGTCCGGACTCGAGGATGAGAGAAGAAAACCGCATTCCTTCCACGTGGAGACGACGACGCGCTAAGCAAGAACAATGTAACTTAACACGTCGTCCAGTTTCCAGGGGAGAATGTCAAGAAAAGTAACAACAAACAAACAAAAAAAGGAGTAAAAATTGATGTTGATGAAACCAAAAACAAATGAAGAACAGATAGGTTGATGATACTAATATTATATATATTAATTAAAATGCAAGCGGTGCAAAATTTACTGATCCATAAATTAATTTTACACTGAGTTAGCGCAAAGTCATAAACGGAATCGTAAAATGATCAGCGTGTGTGTCTACAGTATATACTCTAATAAAATATCTGATCCCGTGGCAAAAGGTGGATGTGCAACGAGTGCTCTTCATGCCAGTATATCGAATCAAGGTATAAATTAATAACGAAGCGCTATGGAAGGATTTATGTTTATGTAAGCGAAGAATGCTGGGTGTGCGTAAGGCACCTCCGAAGGCCACCAAGAGGTCGATCCTCTCCAACCTTGTATGTTTGTATGTACGTCTATACGTGTGTGTATATACATTCTGGCTCACAATTGTGAGAGCAGATATCATCTAAATTTATCTCCTCGTGAAATTGATTCTCCATAAATAGAATCCTGTTTTTTTCGATGTCGAAAAACAGAGAAATTAAAGAATGACGAGAGAGAAGTGAGGTCCCCCGAAAGTCAAGTGCGCCAAAGGATTAAGGACAACCAGGACACAACCGCCACTCGTTTCGTTTCAAGTGGTTAAATACGACCTAGCCTTGAGGGGTTTCCCCCCTCTGATTGCTACGGGAGAGCCGGACGCAACAAAGGAAACCAGAAAGCCGCAAGAATTCAGCACCCCGGGTGAAAAAAAAAAACAAAGTAGAGTCGAGTCGGATGACAGGACAGATACATTAATAACGCCAAAAGCAGGAAGGGAAAAAACAGAGGTCGCTTCACATATATATATTTTGTTGTTGTTGTTTTGCTCCGGTGCAACGCCCACGCCTCATCTTCCTTGAGACAATGACAAAACGGTGCCAGACTCCGGACGATTATTTATGCTGAATCCTTCGTGGAATCCTGCGACACCCGAAGCGCACAAACAAAAACAACAGATTCGTCACAACTAAACAGAAGGACTCTCTTAATCAGTGATGATGATGATTCACTGTTGATTCGCCCATTATTGAGTCTGGTCGAAGCTTTATAATATTTTGTATTAGTCAATGGTTTGTTTTCATGACGACCTCACACAATGTCAAATAGGTAGTAACCAAGGTGAGCAAACCTTGTTCTTCAATTCAATACCTACAGCTACTACTACCCACAACAGCCAAGCATCCACACATACAAAGAAGCTTAAAAATAATTCGAGTTGTCAGCACTTTGCTTCAATAAAACGAAAATATATTAAACGCTTTATTTGAAATATCATTCCTACTGAAGATTTACTACTATCTCGAAAACAGTGAACGCACTTGTGCACGGAGGCATTTCATTTTATAGTTTCGTTACTTTTCCTTGTTCAACGCTTCGGAAGACTTTCCTGAAGTAATAGCTACCACCCAAAGATAAACTGTTTTATGGTCTTTGGATACTTTAAAATAACACTCATTATTTACACATCGAACTCAAATTTACATAAGAGAAATGACTTATAAAATCGAATAGTAAAATGAAACATTGTATACAAAAAATCTTATATTTAGTGATTTAGATAATCTTTGTATTAATATCAATTATATGATTTAATTTCATTTTTATCAATTTTAATAAGTAAATATAGATTATAATTGTGATAATTTAGAAAGTATGTTTGGTATTAAGTTGTAGGTAGAAAATGTTGCATTAAATAAAATTGAAGTTGAGTCTCGTAATTTAACAATAATGGTAGGTTGAGTAAACAGATTAAGAGTTGACAGTGAGTAATGATGGCTTTCACCACTTTACTGGTCTGTGTCAAAAGTGAAATTGAAACAGATTCACTAAGCACTGTCAATTAGTAACAATTTGTGTGCATCGACTTCCTTTCCATCTTTCCCTTCCTCTTGCTCTCTCTCCAATATCTCTTTATCCAGTTACTTCAACTTCTCTTCTATTTTTTTTTCCTGTTCTTTCCGACTTCTTCGTCCATTCATACTATTCGTATCAATTAATCGTCAAAGTGGGAAAGTTTTCGGAATTTATGGTGAGAGCCTCGCAACGGACGACTTCCATTCCAACTAGGATCTTGATACGACCTGCTGCGCGGCCGAAGCAGGAAACGCGAAGAACTATATACAATAAGTAAACGCTTTATATATATAGAGAGAGAAAGAAAGAGAAAGAATCGCAAAAAAAAAAGATGAACTGTTGAAGTTATAAAATAAAGTCTTTCTGTACTTGTTTGGAGTATCCCCGCGTTGCAGCGCGTTCAAAGGGATATGGGATGATTTACATTTTATGAATGCATGAATTTCATCGGCGCGGCCATAAATTGCCGTCGCGATTAGATCTTAATTGCGTATTTTAAGTGTAAAATAGGTAATGGCCATGCCGGATGACTACTACTATACCACTCTACTACCGCTGAAGGAGGAGAGAGATGTACAGATGGAGATGGCTCGACCCGATCCCGAGAACGAGACACATGTTTATGGCGGATAAAACAATGTAAATACCCTGGCCAAACATTCGGACGGACGAATGAAACGCTAATTTGCGATTACGAGAACCGTTTTTGATCTCCTCTCTACTCGACAATCTCACAGTTCGAGTACATTTTTTTTTTGTTCCTTATTTGTGGACGCAATCAAGATTTTCGTGTTCGGAACAACCATCGAAATTAATTAGCGTAAACCAATCATTGCCACTATCTGAAGCAGATTACACGCTAATAAAATAATATAACTGGTCGCAAATAGAAGGAAGATCGGATTAATTAATTTACATATCACCCACGTCAAAAATCAATCCGTTGCAACTGGTTATTTACTATCCACTAATAGCAGATATTAATCCGTATTTACTAAAGGATTTACTCTGTAATATGCGCATGAATCAGACGGTTTTATTAAGGTGCAAATCGCTTTTGAATTTATTGGCACGACGGCAGACAATGTCATTCAAGGGCTATCACCATAGCAACAGACGCGAAGAATGCAATATCCCAGCATTCGTGATTAGCGTTTTGCTTGATTTTGCCTCGGTCGTAACGAGGACATTGTCTGAGGCGATGATTAATCAATCATTGTTTTCCATAGTCCGGACTCCTCCGACCACATCAGACGCAATCCCAAAGAGGTAGTAGCAGCAGCAGCAGCGTTAGGTAGGTGGGCGTTAATAACGGCCAGAATGTGGGTGCCTGCCTCCATGGAAATTGGAATTCCAGTAGCAACTACCGTCGGTTGCTACCAAAACTTTTTCCCCATTGTTGTTTTT
Organism: Nicrophorus vespilloides; assembly: GCF_001412225.1. Classification (NCBI taxonomy): domain Eukaryota; kingdom Metazoa; phylum Arthropoda; class Insecta; order Coleoptera; family Silphidae; genus Nicrophorus; species Nicrophorus vespilloides. The sequence continues at coordinate 47,942 of NW_017096365.1, forward strand.
CGAGCATTTTCCCGATGTAAGCGATTGCCTTGGTGGGTGGATTCGCCAGACTGGCGAGGGAAGAAAGGAAAAACGAAGAAACTCATCGGAGAATAAACACGGGGAATTAATAATACATGAGAGATAGAGCAGCGCACATGAAATATTCCCCGGCTAATAAATCAGACCTCATCCTCCTCCGCCACCTCCTACTTTGCCGCCGCCACCGCTTCTAATGTAAACGCCATTAATAATTTCCAAACGCGAGACAAAGAGCAAAAAAAAAACAAAAATGATGAAGAAGAAGCGTAAATATACACACTAGTCTGATTGAAATCGAGCCACTAAAGAGCGGAGCTTCGATGTCGTGCATAAGCCATAACGGGAATCCCTACTTCGCTCTTTTGAATACTAAAGATTCTTCGCAGAACAAAGACTTTTCGGCCCCCATTTATCATAACTCATCAGTTGGTATTCTTCGGACGAACTCTAATTCGAAATAAAAATCCCATGAATATAAAACGATTATTCAATATTACAATACGAAAATGTTTACATTAACTTTACATATTAGTAAACTAAATTCATAAATTAATTACATAACTACGAACTTTTTATTGATTATATTATTAGTATTTGAGATTTTGTGTAATTGCAAATTAATTGCATTCATTTGAAGACATTAAATCTTGAGTGATGGTGTTTGTAAGTCGTTTGATTATGGCATCTGAAGACAAACCATCTGCCAAATGCGCAAAGTGCGGGAATTAAGCGATGATTAAATCATTCCCGTTAAGAAAAGCGCGTTTATAATTCCGAGATTTCTTCGCTCGATAGTACTAGAAATCCCGCATCAAAGTGATTTAACTACTTCGTGAAAGTAACACATAACGCATTCTGTCGTCCATCGGCGATTTAACATAACAGCCCGGGAATGCTGCGCCGTTAGAGGCGAGTTCATAATATCGAAGCGGTGTTAAAATATCTGGTTTTCCACGAAACGGTCTTTTGTGGTCTGACGGTCGGTCGGCTCGCGTTAATGGATTGGTATGCAATGTGACGAATGTGGAAATCCGTTCATTACTCAGGCTAATGGCAATTTATTATATTCATAATTCCTTCGTGCACCATAAAACAGTCACAATTAATTAAGGCCATAGGGGCGTTCGTCTTCTCCGTGTGTTTGCACTGCGTCCGCCGCTCCATTATATTTAGGAGCGAAAGAAGCACGCAAAGCTCGTGTAAGCACAAAAAGGAAACGAAGAAGAGGGAGAGGAAGAGTTATGATGACATCGCATAATTATATAATTAAATCTATCTAATTTGTAAGCGAACGCCAACAGGTGAACATGCGGGGTTGCATGTTGCAGACACCCCCGTCCCCCCGATCCGAGAGTTATCAGAAGCGAATCAGGTGGCGCAAAGCACAAAGCTCCCTCATCATACAAACCGAATACAAAGAGAACTCTGCTCCGCTTTCAACTTTTGTTACCCAAAAATTGCGAAAACCACGGATATTGGAGTGAGTTGGCGGCAACTCTGCGGTGGGCAAACATCGCGCCGCCGGTAATTGGAAACTTTTGGCCCGTTTTATTGACGTTCCAGAAGGGACGGCCTTGTTTGATTGATATGCGGGAAACGCGCGTGCGGCTGCGGCAAAATCCAACCCTCCCGCGATTCCATCACATCATCCAACCCCTCACACACCAGCAGCATTTGCAAACACACATCACAATAACTTTTAATTTACCACCATCACCAAGTGGAAATATAAAAGAGGATATGACGCTGTGAAAATTCCAAAAATTCGAATCGATAATGAAATACCAAAAAAACCTTCATTTGAATTTAATTTCCTGCGAGAGGAACTCGACGAAAAAAATAAAAATGAAAGAATGTCAGGGAGAGATGGGGGGGAAAAGGTTAATTTTCATCCGCTCTTTTGCAAACATAATTCCCCCATCCTGAACTTGTTTAATCATTTCGAAACTTCAGGGATCTCTGCTTGCCTCGCCGAGTCTAGGGGAGCGAAAAAAAAAATCAATCCAAAGCCTTAACTCATAATTTAACACCGCCGATTTGTACTGTAGTACAATTTCTTTTTCAACTTCCATGCACGGATAAAATCACGTTCGGCGAAACGTTCACCCTCTGATATATTAAAATATTCAGAGAGACGGAGGGAAAATATAAATAAAAATATAGTAGTGTCGACTTTGCAGACGAGAGAAACAACCAAGCCCGAGGGTTCAATACCGTCCCGCTTTTCATTTATTTATTTATTTATTTATTTTCTCCCTCGTCGTTCTATCCTCTCTCTCTCTCTCTCCTTTCCACCGCCGTTATTTGAATAAAATTTCAATAAATCCCCAATTTTCCGACCGCAATGTAAACATGGAATTTTATTACGCACCGAATTTCGCCCCATTATCGACATTGTTTCACCACGAAACACATTTCTAAATTATCGTTATTTATTTATTTTTATTTATATCCCACACTTTACGTTTCTGCAGTCTACTTGTATTGAATAAAAGATAATAAAAGATTGCCAGTAAAACAAAGCAAATGCTATAATCCGAAACTGGTGGATTTTATTCTTTTTGTTTTGCTTTCATTGATTTGGAACGCAAACATCAAGCGAATATCAAAGAGAGGACGAATTTAATGGAGATTGTAAAAGGGAAAAACCGGGGGCTTTTAGAGAGGGGTTTGGAATTTCATTGAAACAAAAGATTTGTGTTTGAAAAGCGCGGAAATAGCCGGAAAAGTCTATGCGTGAGCGAGTACGTAATTAATGAACGATATAATGAAGTTCATTTAAAAGACTCGAGGTCTAATCTTCATGACACCATTATTATCTATCATTAATGTTTACTTATTTTTATATTTCTGTTTAGAATTTATAGATGATATTCAAAAAGGATCTAATTGTAGGTGTTTACAATAAAGGGTAAGAATTGATAATTCTAATTTATGATCTTTAATGTCTTTAAAATTATTCATAAATCAAGAAAATTATCTGTTATTAAATTGATGTTGTAATAAATTAGCATGTTTACATTTGATAATTGTAATTTAGGATCTTTACAGTCACTAAATTGTCTGGGATTGAATATAAATCAAGAAACGAATGTAAATCAAAGCGGTCTTTAATTAAATATGATTAAGTAGACCTTCGAACTGAAATCGTACGGATGATGATGATATTGAAGGAGGTCGTTGAATGTTGTCTTTCGAAGTCACCAAATATAGTAGTGTAAGTATATGCCGAGCGAAAGTAGCGAGACAATGGCTTAAGGTCGGCCTCTTTGTTATTACCATTATTGTTATTATTATGGCCATCACATTTGGGTCTTTAATCTTCAGACGCGCTGCGCCTCCAATTGTGAGACAGACAGAAGGGGAGAGAAAGAGAAGGTGATTATAATTATCGTAATTAAACGTTCCACGGATACGAATTTGAGCGTCGGGTTAATTAGAAAGCGCGCTTCCTGCCCGGGAATAATTAAAATTCAGCGCACCTCGCGCCCTTGGTGATTAATCGTGCACGAGATACGGCAATAATGATGAATGTGGAACGTTGTTATTCAATCTTTGCCGAAGAAGAAACAGCATCTACCCCATTATTATATGTTTTTCCTTTCATCTCCTGATTCTCTCTTTTTCTTACTCATCTCCTCTTCTCGCGGCGAAGGGTCTGGAATCGATTTCGCCTTTATGCGAAGCGATAAAAGTAAATTCTGTTGCATAAAGATTGCGGGGGTGGATTGTTTGATGTTCGTCGTCTGTCTATACGTGCAGCACACGGGCGGGGGAGGACTTCATTCCACTCCCTGATGTTTACTCGGAGGACACGAGCTGATGGCATCTCCTCAAGGAGAAAACCCCAAGCGCAACCCCCAAAAACCCAGACGTCGGGAATTATCTGCAATTGCGTAAAACGAAAAGCGGGGCACGATAAAGGGGATCGCGCAGTCGGAAAATTGAAATAATTGATGCATTATTTATTGAGTGCAGAAGTTTAAAAGGAAAGCTCGGTTTACGGGGGATGCACACCCTCGACGCCGACTATGAAGATAAGGGTATTAGTGGCTGCAACTGCGGCTCCTCGCCGTCTTTATCCTGCTGCTTCGTCTGCAATCCGATGTTATGTTCAGTGTAAAGGGGGATGAGAAGTATTTCCATTAAAGTCTAATCTGTGACGAGAAATAATTAAGTGCGGAGCATTCTGAGGGGAATAGTTTACAATCCTATACTTTTCAAGTATTTAGACAAGTTCCGTATTAAGTATTCATATTATTTAACTTACTGTTTGAAAAATAATATGTTCGCATTTTATAAAACAATAAAAGGAATTGGTAGTAAATAACTCAACTATTATTTGTTGAGAAAGAAATTACTTTGGAAGTTTAAAAAGAAATAACTTTACAAGATAAAAGGTATTAGTGCTGCTGCTTATTTCGGGAAGGCTGCACGAACAATCCGCAGTTATTTAACAAGGGGGATGGTTTCTATTAAGACTAATCTGTGACGAGAGATAATTAAGTGCGGAGGAATGAAGGCATATTTGTCGTAGAACAATTTACAAAGCCTCCAATTTGCAAACTGCGCTAAAGCACAAGAGAAGGAAGGGCTCGTAGGGTAGTGGAGGGAAGCTTTCCTCCCTCACACCACAGACCCGTCGTTTCTGTGTTGAGTGGAAGGGGGATGGCTGAGGAAAATCAATTATCATTTGGCGCCGAGCAACAGTAACGGCGCGAATCCAATTTGCGAAGACTCTAATGCAGTTTCAAGTTTTAGGGGGGGAGACTCGATTATACATACTGCCTGCTCCACCAGTATACCATAAAATACTACAGTTCTCTGCTGCACTAAATGTGCACATATATATACACACAATGAATTACTAGCAAATCTATAAATACACATATTTAGATGTCGTGCTTACCTTAGGGTCGAAGTTGAAAACGCTGTCGTATTTTAACGGGCATTCGAGTCCACATTTGCACGTCCCAGGAGTCAGCAGGTACTCCTTCACCTGCTCCAGCGTGCTCAGGGCCGTATTGCTCGGACTGAAACAACAAAATCGCAATTAATAAACATTGAACTGTCTCTCAGATGGAAGGAAAATCTTGTGAAGGTGAAGAAAGAAGACGGTGTGAGAGAGTGAGAGAGAGGGAGGTTTTGGATACGGGATTCTTGTAAGTGGAAGGAAATGGCTTTTTGGGTCGTAACCCCGAACCGTCGCTTTAACGAAATTTGCATTCGAAATTCGAGCGAAACCGCCCCCGTATTTCCATAAAATAAATGTTTTACGACTATTACCGCAACTTTTAATGGGGCCGCACAATTATCGCAGTCCGCACACATTCCAAATCATCGTCAAAAGTCGACATAATCGCATCGTTTTATTGCCGCATCAAACTCTCAAACATAATGCCGATGGCAATTTCCACGCGCACTCCTCTAAACTCATTCTCTCACCCTTCCAATTTCTGCACATCCATGCAGATGTAAATCATCGATGAATATTCGATTCCGGAAAGCCTTTTGCTCCAGCAACTTTCAACAGTTCAATACGGACGCCACCGCCGCCTCAGCTTAGGTTTAATTAGGTGCAGATCAGATATGAATAATTGAAACGGAAATAATTGGATATTGCTTTATCCCAGATAACCCCCCCCCCAAGGGTTTATCTTACAGCCGGATCGTTGCTAACAACGCCTCATGAATTGCTTGATTAAATAACTCGAATATAAAGTACATCCCACAAATCTCTCAAATGCTCTTAACAAAAAGATAACGATTAGTTCTTTTGTTACAAGTAGACATCACTTTAGCTAATCTTAACTTCAGTAAGTCGTCAAATGGACATTTAATTACACAAAGTATGTGATTAATTTAGAAGTAAACAGTGGTTGAACCAGTTAATGGAAGCTTGTGTGTCGAAGACCTAAATGCTGCATTAAATAGAAAGCGCTTTGTTGGTGGCTTAACGGTTTCATCAATAGAGCAGGACTCCTCTCATCACCATCGCCATGATCACCATCAAAAGCAGTGGCTTAATTAGAACATCTGTAGTTTGCAAACGATCACGACACTCGATTCAATCCGATGCAGATGACGACGACGACGACCTGCTCTTCATCCTCCACTTCTCTTTCAATTACTTCGAATACCAAAGTGGGACAAAACGTGTATGCGGATTTCGCTTGAGCGGAAAAGAGAGCTTTGGATTCCGGCAGTTCCAATCAAACGAGAAAAGCCCAGAACCGCTTCCTGCTCTCGGATGCCGCTGAATGCAATCCCAGATCCCTTTCACGCGCGTTCTCTCTATCTCCCTTCCTCAGCAAATCGCTAAACAGACTTTGATGGCGCAAAATTTAAACCAAAGTCTAATTATTTGCCAACATGAAATGAGTGTGCACGAGAAAGAGAGAGTTAGAGATTGCTTCAGTTTTTGGAGGATGGGGAATGAGGGAAACAGAAACGAGCGAAGTGAAGACAAGTGGTGAATGTTTTGCGAGACAATGGAAGGGCCGTGAAACAAAGAGCGTGTGTATATTCCTCATTACTATAAAAGGGGAGCATCTCTATCTATCTCTCGTTCTCTTACTTTCTTTCGCTCCTTTTGTATGCGCGTTTTTCCACTTTTCGAGATTTTGATCACTTGGGGATGATTAAAGAATCTCCGAGTCTCCGTTGCTTGCGTTTTGCACGACGAGGCGATCGAATCACCAGACGGGCAAATGAAATAAAATAAGCGAAGAATAAATAAAAAGAACAACATCTCCCAAGATTGCGATCTCTCCTCTTTCTCTGCCGTTGCGTCCTTTCTATCTCTCCAGTCTGCAGATCTTGGAAAGTGACGCGATTTAAGCGGCACTAAAGCGGTGGTTATATGTGTGTGTCTATATACAAGATCACGCGCACTTTACCCTCGAAAAGAAAGGAAGGAATGGTGCGCGACCCTTGCTTTCCTCCTACTCCTCCTTGTTTGTACGTTGCAGCAGGACGACCTGAGCGACGTATCGACCAGCGAAGGAAAAATGTTTTTCAGGGGACTTTTCATGAGCCTGCATCCATCTCCTGTTTGCTCCGCGGATTTGCGGGGTCGACGGACACGAAAAAAAAAACAAATAAATAAAAGCAAACACTTGGAGGAACAACGAAAAAAAAAACGCGCGTTATTTAAGCGTTAATTAGCCTGAAAGGGGATCCGGGCAAATTGGAAGGACACTTCAGGTTGGAAATGCGAAGAGCTTCAGATTTGCTCCCGGGGTGGAAAACGAAGCGACGAGAGAAGCGAAAAGAGAAGAGAGAGAGAGAAAGTCCATTATGTTGCATGGAACACAAATCATTACGTTGCGAAGACGCCCGCCCTGGCTTCGCGTGTTCGGAAACGGTATGCTCGGGTATTATGTAACGATGCAAATTGGAGCAGAAGTTTTCGCTCCATCCTCGCCGCATCGAAATTCACGAAACATTGTATTTAATTTGTTTCGAGGACGAGTGATTCCTTTTGGATAGAGAACGATGGTAAGGGTTGGTTGGCTTTCTTTATTTCATTGTTTTTTTTTGCTGCCGTTGTTGCGGGTCAGAAAGGTTTCGATTAGGGCCCGGGATTATTCCATTTATTTCCCGGGGATTGCCTTGTATAATCGGTATACATTTTGTGCGCGAAAGTTTTCTGTTTGTGCTGTGACCCAGATTTAATGCGCTGAATATGCCGCCGTCGCTCGTAATATGTTGTTGTATGTGCGAAGCACAAAAGGGACTTTGGAGGCAGTCCACGGGCGAAAGGGAGAGAAGTGGCGAGAAAAGGCAAGATGGAACGATGTAGTAGTAGTGAACGTGCGCCTTTTATATAATATAAGCTCCTTATTGATTTTTATATGTACAAGTGTATGTTGTATACCTAGAGAAGTGCACACGATTTTCCCTTCTTCTTCGTCTCTCAGGAGACGCCACCACCCCTATAGCAATTTTCCGAATAACTCGCATACGCCGTCGCCCACTTTTTCTGCAAAATTAATTCCATCCTCTCCCGCTTACCTCCGTAATACCACCGAAGCACCAGATTTCAATGCGACCCTTGGAACGTAATCCCAACCCTTTACCACTTACGTTTATTGCATCCACACACAATCCCAACAAACTCAAATCACATAAAAACCCACATCTAATTACTTAATCTCAACCCAAACAATTCAATCATTTGACACAACACCTCCAATTTAATTATAATACACAAATCGCAATAGTTAATAAATCTTCAATAATTTTATATTCGATATTGATTTACAACAACTTTTCAAAGGTGTTCACTTTCTAATTACTCAATGATAATAAATAAGGCAATATAAATGCTATAAAATATATATGATACAATATCTCTACGAAATTGTTGCATATAAAAGCTTGTTCAGCAATAATCATCTCCGTCGCACTTTGCAGATTACAGTTTTACACTTTGCCAAGACGTTTCAATTTTATTTTTTTTATTTTTTTGCCTCGTATTTTACGCGTATTTACCCTGAGGTTAATAAAAGTCGTGCAATGAAAACATCAAACAACATTAAATTGTAGGCAGTAAATACACACGGGTTACGGTCCGGATTAACTGCTCAACCAACTACGAAAATTCCCCTGGTCTTAATCAAATTCTGCAAAATTCGTTACGTGCGAAGCGCGCATAATAAAAAAAAAACTATTAATATCCCAGTCATCCATTTCCATAAAATTTAATTAAGTGCAACTTATTATTATTATTATGCGTTCAGTAAACAGAAGTAAAAGATAATTAAATCAGAGTTCATTCCAATTAGTTGCTACATAATTCAATTGGTTTAAGTGCGAAAATATTTGGTTTTAAATTATTGAATTGCACTTTTACTTTTCTTAAAATTATGTTTTGTATAATAATAATAATTATGTAAAGTGTAGATTTGAATGTAAACGTTTGCTTAGTATTTAACCGAACGAACGCCTCTTTAGTTGAATGCAAAGTATAGAGAAGTGCACGAAATAAATTAGATTTAATTATTAAATTTCAATCTGCTTTAGAATGCAGCACGTTTTGGTGCACCGCATCCGCCGGTGCTTCGGATTAAGTGAAACAGATGGATACCAGAGAGTTCTGTTCTGTTGTTGTTTTTTTTTTATCTTCGGGTGGAGTGTGGAAATCGATTGGCTACGGTGGCCGATGCACCGAGGGTGGATTTAACGGTCCAATTAGTAGGTAAAGCCGTAGTTGGCAATTAGACATATTTGTTAATTGAATCGATTACATGAGTCGGCAAGTTGCTCAGTCGTACACGAACGCCGTGTTTGCGCAAATCACGAATTAGATTTTGGAGGTGGAAGGAGAATCCAGAGTTCGTGAAGGGTATGAGAGGATTCCATTAAATTAATTAGAGCCAATTGATTCCGAAGCATACATACATTTAATTACATCGTAATTGTGCTACGCGCACAAAGCGATGAACTTTCACCGCGGAAATATAGCTTCCTGCTACCAGGAAATAGCAAACAACAAACAACAACAAAAAATTAGAATGAACGTTAGGAAAACTTGGAATTCCTGCTCGAAAGAGATTTCCTTATCTTCCCTCTACAATTCTTATCGAATAATTTCGTTTGTTTGCCGTGGTGACTTAATGTTGGCGCAGTAGGAATGCAATCTAATCTGCCGGGCATTGGAAAAACGCTCGACCTAGGTATGTCTGATATGCTTGCATTTAGTCAAAAGGGGTTTATATATATATACGCAGTACGTATTGCGAGCTATTCAAAGTTCGTGGCTCATTACACGCGAACGTATTTAGCGCACGTGCACTAAAGGCCTTATGGCCACTCGACTAGTCTGCTGGAAGAGCATATTTGCGTTAAATGCGGCATTCCAAATGCGTTAATTGCAATTAACCAATAATTTTCCGCACGTGTTCCTATTTTTATAACCCTTTCACGAGTTGAAATAAACCTAAACCGGTGTAAAAGTAAATAAATCCAAGAATAAACCGGTATCGATTTCGTTCATTTTGCGAAAACGAAAATGCAACTGGTGGATTTATCAATTGAAACATATTCCCGCAAAATCCATAAATAATTCAGTTTAATTTATTAAATTTTGCGTGTACATCAAATAATAAACGTGCAGCAAACAACAACAATGCATTCGTTTAATTACGAATTGGAATTAACCCGTCGCATTATTATTATTATATAAATAATCACATCGATTTCGCGTCGAACGATTAATTAACATCGCTGCATTAAAAGCGAAACCATTTTCCATTCTGCCTATTTATTATTTACATTTCCAATATTTACAACAACAAAAACAACATTTTCAAAAACAATCTGTGTTACAAACAGTCGGTTAATTAGTTCGCAATGCATTGTGGAATTTATAGTAATTATCTTAACAACATCCAATTAAAACGGAATTGGAAATTGGAAGTGTTTTGAATCATTGAATCAAATCGGATTAATGTGTTGTTTAATTTAATGTTAGGATATTTCCAATGCAATTAAATTGATAGATTTAATTATATTTATCAATGAAAAACTATACTCATTTAATATTAGATTAGATGGCAAAACTTTTGTAAGGCGCGCAAGTTAAAGCTTGGAAAACGCTATCAAACATCATTAATTATTTGGCGGAGAAAGCAAATACCAACGAGGAGAGTAATATAATTTGTCCAATTTGTTGTTTTCTTTTTTTTCTTCCTCTCATCCACCCTACTTTCTCATCGAAGAATTAAATGAAGGCGCCCTTCTCGCTTCCCCCCCAATTCCGTTCTCGCTTTCATTTAATCCCATTTCTTTCCGCCACTTTCCTCCTTCGCATTCATCCACCGCCTCCGTCGGTAATGAATTTCGCAGAAATATAATTAAAATTAATTGCGCCGCGCGCTTTTCATTAAGCATTTTAAAAAAAAATGGAAATGAAAAAAAAAAAAAGTAGCGCGCCAAACAGAAACGAAGGATGGAGGGATGGGAAGCGCAAATATTTGCCCAAATGCCCGTTCGGCATTATCAAAAGCAGCGGATTTTTCCGCTTTTCATCGGAAATAGGGCTGCGATTTAATTTTTACTGTGTCAACAAAGTATTGTGTGTGTGTGTATATGTATGAGTAGTATTGAAGTTCCCCCCTCGACGAACAAACGGATGCATTGTTATGGCTTGGGGGGACTCCATCAATATGCATGAGAATTTCTCTGCTCTTCTCTGTTATTTTTTTTTTGTATATTACTGCTCTCTCTTTCGCTCTCCGTCTCTTACATATTCTATTTGCGCTCCAGGGATGAGACAAGGTCAGGTTAAGGGCGTCCATTTTCAGAGGACGGCCTTTATTCATCCTTGTTATTTATTTTTTTGCTGCTCGTCTGTAGCTGTTTGTGTCTGCGTATTAAATTCAAATAAAGCGGATTCCCAGGGCGCAGGGATCGTTCGTCTCGGTTTAATGGAAGATTGGCGCAGGAAAATGATGATCGTGTGCTGGAGGTGGTGGTTGTGGGATGGGAAGAGACGAGGAGATGGGTTTGGTTGGGATGGGATGCTGTTGGGATTCGTGGCGCAAGAAATCAAAACGTTCTCTCGCCGCCGCCCCGCAGTAATAATAGTTTTAAACGAGCTGAAATATCGCATCGTAGACAATACAATAAATGTACGTGGCCGGGGATTATGGGCAAAAAGCATTTATGGTAAGTTGAGTATGAGTTATGTAGGAAACGGACTACATATTACTACGTGCCCCGGTCTGTATCTCACTAATCGTGCCGATGTAAATCATTTCGCAAAGGCCCGAGCTCGTTCACTAGCTCCAATCTCTCTCTCTCTTTTTCCCCCCTGGAACGAACGATCTTTCATTCCCTTTCGGAAAATATTATTACTCCATGCACTTTGTATCTATCTCTCCATTTTTGTCTCTGCGCTCATGAGGAGAAACGGAGAACGAACGAAGACGAAGAACAGAGACGGAGAGCTGAGCGCGCCTTACAAATGGAATCGCTGTTGGAATGTTATACTAACGACATAATAAACTACCTCAACTCAATGTTTCTCTAATGCACTGATTTACATAGCAAAACTCTCTGTGAACTCGCGATTTCTTAATGACCTCTTCGTAACAGTTCCTTCTCCTACCATTCTGATTAGAACCACAATAATCTTCATCCTGTCCTAATTTGCTTTTCCATCATTTCCTCGATTTCCCACATATATACATATGGACATCGAAGCCTACGGAGAATCGGAGGCAATAATCGTTCTTAACTCGATTTCCTGTATATAAGGTTACTAATAATTGCTGAACAACAACAACAATCATCCATCCTCCATCGGTTCTTCGATTTTCTGCATACTAACTTTCCCAGAACCAAAGTCAATAAACCTTTCGGAAGCGATGACGCAAACAATGCTTTCAGATTTATTATATAATTAAGCTCCGGTTTTACAACTTCTCCTATACAATTCGAAGAGATTTCCTTTGGTAATAGTACGCTCTATATTAACGAAATTACAGTTAACATTCCATACTTATTTAATGTTAATAAATAATGTGTACAAAAGCAAACAACTGCCTAAAATAGATTTACAATCAAGTATTACTTATATATGGGCAAGACCATATTGGTAATTGATTAATGATTGTCACGAAAACCTAAAGTTCATTTAAAGTATGTCGAAATGCTTCGGATCAATAGATTTTGCAAGAAAAGCAACGTAATTGGTAATGGATGATGGAATGTTTGAAATCCGATCGCAGTGGTAATATCATGAAAGGTTAAAAATGAGTTCATAAAGTGGAAGCTGTTTTTATTTGGCAATTCAATAAGCTCAAGCTCAAGAGAGAGAACGCCAGCTTCTGCGGGGATAACATTATCGGTAACATTAGGAGCCAAAAGCACTTAGTCAAGAATGGTAACGGGGTTAATAAACGGTGAAATATGAAGGTTCTAAAATATAATACGCCCGCTTCTTCTCTCCCATTCTATTTCTTTTTTTTATTTCTTTCATTCACGGTACGTTGAATGTATGGAGGAGAGAATCGATTCCAATTTGCGAATTGTCGCCGCAGCGAAAATAACGATGACAAACATATTACGCTTTTCCGAGCGCCCCCCAATTCTGCTCCCTTGGCGTAATAATAAAAGTCTGCAGAGCGTGGGCGGGTTCGGGTTACGAGTGTCCATGTATAGATATACACGGGGAACGGGCAGGAGAGAGACGATCGCATAATGTAACGACGGTGAGAAGAGAAGGACGGAGAGGAGAAGATTTAATCTATTTAAACGCGTATCTGCCGCTGTATCCTCGCGCACATAACCCAATTATCTTTTTTGTGCTGTCGCAGCTGGTTACAGCAATAAAGCACTTGAAACTGTGTCGCTTTTAGTACATGCAGCAAGCATCAAATACGAAATTCCCTCATCCTCTCTCTCTCTTTCTCTCTGTGTGTCTACTATTCCAACTCGTTCTTTACTGCAACGGCCAGAGCAGAAATGCAATTAATTCGGAATAGTTTTGATTTTCCGATGGTCGCCGCCGCTGCCGCCGTTGCTGTTTTAACTTTCGGAATTTAATTTGAAACTTGTTCGGTATTTCATTTACACAGCAAAACGTACATATGTCGGATGGCAGAAGGAGAAGGATAGAGAGAGTTGGAAAATGAATGGAAGCAGGATGGACACACAAGCTTTATTAAAGCGCTTCTCTGGATGTGCAGTTTGTCGGTTCCCGGTTTTGTTTTGTCCTTTCGCGTTTGTTGTCATTTGATTCGTTTCGTTTGAATGTGCACGGCGGTCCTCCATTAAACCGGAAAACTGAAATTAATGGGGTCCCTGTCACCGTAAAACAAACCTCCCACGCATCCACACACAACACCCCGGAACTGCCTGCTCCTATTTATTACGCAAACCAAATTGCGAATTATTTCCATCGACCGAACATAATAAAAAAACGAACCTAATCGAATGATCATCTGTGAAACCATCAACAATCAACTAGAACAACCTCTAGAATATGAATGATCTAAAGCAGCGGTCGGGGAACCGGGGTAAATTACCCAAAATGGGGTAAAAATGAATTTTTTTGGGTAATAGGGAAATTTTTCTAATTTCATCTTACCAAACTCAGAGAGCGGTTCTCTGACTAGTTTCCAGATCTTGATGTACAAACTGTGAATTGGGTGGTAGATCCTTTTAAATGTGAAATTACTAACATACCAGAAGAACCTCCAGGTTTGGCAGAGGCAATTCTTGAACTTCGATCCAATACTGAAGCACGTATTCAATTTGAGACCAAAGCAAATCTGTCGTCTTTTTGGTAAAAAAATTGCTGCCATTTGCAACAACCTACCTTTGTAAACAAGACTTTTCCAGAAAACATAAAAACAGAAATCGATTAAACGCCGAAGACTGTATTCAAATTACTCTTAAATCAAAAAGTCCCAAATTTAAAGTAATTATATCA
>NW_017096366.1:0-1544 GCF_001412225.1 Nicrophorus vespilloides
CTGTGTCCAGTACCGATTGTACAAGCGGGTCTCCTGATTGGACATTTTTCAATCCCTGAAGTACGCTCAGTGAATCAGAGCACACAATAAACGAATTATTGGGAGATCCAGCACAAAACTCCACCGCTCTCCTGATTGCATCCAGTTCCGCAGAGAAGACACTAATGCCGGACGGTAACGCCCAGGAGTAGGCCTCCCCCCGAAAACCACGGCCGACCCAGCACCCTCACCACCGACCGATCCGTCCGTGAACATCAGCAAGGAATCAGCTGAGACGCCAATCATCTCATCCAATACCGATATATAAGTATCCGGAGATGTGGTCCCTCTGAAGAACCGATGCAAGTGCAGACACACATCAGGAAAAAGGAGCCACGGAGGACACTCGGAAAATCCAACAGGGTGCACTTTGGGCAGATGCAGATTTAGTCGCCCACGCAGCTCGCACGAACGGCGACGGGCCTCTTTGTTGTTGGTATACGTACGTACTGTCGAATTTTTCAATATCATTGAAGAGTATGCTGTTGACATGCTTTGGGTTAGACAGCATCGCCACTTCGTAGCGCAGGAGGAAGCGGTTACGTCTATACACCAAAGGCGGCAGGCCCGAGAGACAACAACGACTCACAGAAGGCGAGGTACGATAAGACCCATCGCAAACATTATTCCCCGAGTGTGCACGGTGTCCAGCAATTTCAGGGCAGATCTACGCGCAGAGGAGTAAACGACACATCCATAGTCTATCCTGGATAGAACCAGGGACCGGTATAGCGGCAGAAGCCATCAGAGCTCGAACCCCACCGTATATGTGCCATGCATTTCAGTACATTGAGCGACTGCTTACATCTTGTTACTAGCTGGGAAAAAAATAAACAAATTTCTCCCAGACAAGTGTAAGATGGCAGTGTACCATAGTATGTTTACCTCTAGAATATGCTACGGTGTGGCGGTGTGGGAGACGCAACAAAAGAAAACTTAAAAGCATTATCAAGACAACAAGAAAAGCTACAAAAAAATATGTTTTCAAATAGCTGTGACACGCGGATACCGGATGTGGGGACACTGATAGAGGCACAGACAAACATTCTGATACACAAAATAGTAAAAAAACATATTAAGACCCGGATAGGCCTATCTTTAGGCTGCGACACACACGATTATAGTACGAGAGCGAGAGGAAATATTAGAATGGAAAAAAATGCAACTAACATAATGAACAGGAGTTTGCTGGTGCAGGGCGTAGCACAATACAACACGGTTCCAGAGAAAATAAGAAGAGAAAATGACATGAAGAAGTTTAAAACAAAAATGATGTGTTGGATGCGGGGTCGTGGAACGAAGATATAGAACATGGTAAACCAACAAGCCCGCTCAAAATACCGGTTCCAAGGAGCGTACCAAAAGAACCAAACCTGAGGGGCATACACATAAGGAAATAATAATAAAAATGTATAAAAAATATTGTAAAAATTGTATATAAATAATAATAAAAAAAAAATAATTTTTCTATATAGATATTTCTTCCTTTCTCTTAAATGTATTAT
>NW_017096367.1:0-16257 GCF_001412225.1 Nicrophorus vespilloides
AAAATCAATGAAATGTGAAAATACTACTTTTTTTTCATGTTTTTCAAACTTTGAACGTGAATTACAGCCGTATGGATAAAACCACAGTAATATATCGATACATGCTAGATTCCCTAAACATTCAGCTTTCATATGCATCTTTTGTGTCCATTCTATCTATCGTTATTTGCTCACCCAATGCCGTTTTGGTGCGAACGTTCCTCGAGTACCCCATCGGATGTAGGATGGCCCAGTAACGATCGACGGAGACGGCGACCAGACAGAATATCGATATGGTGCAGAGGACGACGAGCAGTGAGACGGTGAAGAGACACGCGTACAGATTCGTCGGCAATCCAACGGAAGACATGACCGCAAACGGAATGCCGAGAAGTCCCACCAGGAAATCGGCGACAGCCAAGGAGACGATGTAGTAGTTAGTGCGACGACGAAGACGACGCTCTTTACGGAAGACGAGTATCACGAGGGCATTACCGACGACCGCCAGAATCGCGACGATTATCTCGCAGACGGCGTAATACAAGTTGAGCTCTTCCTTCTGGTATTCGTGACTCTCTTCGGAAGCGTTGGCCGAGGACGTCGTCGGCTGGAAAGTGATTGCGTTGAAGGCCATTGCAGCGGTCAACCCAGCTCTGATTTCCTCCTTTTCATCATCTCCACCCGCAACGCGCTCAAACCTGAAACAAACACAAACGAATTAGAACATTTTATTGAATAACTCAATAACCACGCGCATCAATTACACAACAACATAAGATTATTAAAGATAAAACTATGAGCTTTCCAATGAGCCCACATACAAAGTTGTAGCATATACAGTTCAGTTGTTATAAGCTATCAAATTTGAAATTAAGAAAAAAAATTAATTAAGAAAATGTTCGAGATGTAGCGATTTTTTTTGCAAATGCGACCGATGCGAAAATCGAACGTTAATTAGACATCAAGTGGGAGTTGGAAACCTCTCAAGTGACCGTCGCAAATCTTTTGTTGCATTCTGTTTCCATGGTGATTGTTTACCTCCCGCTGTTGTCGCGGAAACAAAACGCCGCTCCGGCACGTCCACCAATTACGAACAAATACCATCCATCGCCTCCTTGGATTTCGCAATAAACGTGCATATATACATATGTATGTATAGAAAGAAAGAAAAAACATAAGAAACGCGAAAAACTCATTTGTTTCTGCAATAGATAACACAGCACGTGTTGTTTTCGTTGTTGCTACTGCTGCTGCCTGCTGTTAGTAAGTATTATAGAGTTGATGTTGGTGTGCTTCTTTCTTGTAGTTTTCGCATCAATTTCGCGCTCGGTTTCCACTGCAGCAGTTAATTCAGTTATCTCCGCTGGCATCGGATTACAGACGGACGGCCGGCCGGAAAAGTAAAACGCAACGAGAGGAAGAAAGATCGCGCCAATTCAGACTAAAACCTCATTCCATTTAGCCTAGTTTAATTAAATAGGATGGAATGATAATTTGCAATTAGTTTTACGCCGTCGTCGGCGCAAATCCCTACGATTACCCACGAATCTACTTAATAAACTGGAGAATTTAACTGAAGAATCTCCACTTTACAGCATCAATGAGATTTACGGCAAACGCACAAAGTTGTAAATCAAATCGTATAATGTTTTTTTTTTTTTTTGCAAAAAGATGAATAGATTTCTAGAGCAGAAACGAACATTGAATCACCGTTCTTTTCATTCGCAAATTAACGGCAACGGATCGTTTCGCTCGCGAAAACATATAATTTTAATTATGTAGACTTTTGTTGTGAAGTGCGTGAACAGCAACAAGAAAAAAACGAACGAACGGAGGGTGGATTTCGGGAAAATGAGCCCCTATTCAACAGAAGTGTACTAAAAAAAAAAACACGAAATATAGATTGAATTCGATGTGATCAGCAAACAAACAAAAAAATAGCGTTGATTGTTTCACACACAAAAAAAATAAACAAGAGGGAAGTTGTAGTATACACTTCACGTTTATTCGATTACTCGTTGTTTACTTTACTTTGTATGCGTGTTTGATTTGAAAATTACGTTTCACAAATCGATATTCATATCGTATAATTAAATTCTACATCACAATTTTACACGTTACGGCAACGTAACGTGTACATTTATTTATTTTTCAAACTGTCAATGTCATTTTTGTTTTTGTTGTTATTGTATTATATAATTATAAATTGAGGTTGACAATAAGTGGATTGACATTGACAGCTATAAATTTAAATCATATATTTTAAATTGACAGATCAATAAATAAGAACGATAGTATATTACAATTACGTTGCTGTAACATAAACGTAATGGTTCTTTTATTCTTCAAACTGTCAATGTTATTTGTTGTTGTTGATGTTGTATTATATAATTATAAATTGAGGTTGACAATAAGTGAATTGACATTGACAGCTCTAAATTTAAATCATATGATTTAAATTGACATTGACAGATCAATAAATAAGAATAAGATAGTGTATTACAATTACGTTGATGTAACTTAAACGTAATGGTTCTTTTTTTCTTCAAACTGTCAATGTCATTTGTTGTTGTTGTATTATATAATTATAAATTGAGGTTGACAATAAATGGATTGACATTGACAGCTCAATAAATAAGAACGATAGTGTATTACAATTACGTTGCTGTAACATAAACGTAATGGTTCTTTTTTTTCAAACTGTCAATGTCATTTTTGTTGTTGTATTATATAATTATAAATTGAGGTTGACAATAAGTAGATTGACATTGACAGCTCAATAAATAAAAACG
Source organism: Nicrophorus vespilloides (assembly GCF_001412225.1). Taxonomy (NCBI): domain Eukaryota; kingdom Metazoa; phylum Arthropoda; class Insecta; order Coleoptera; family Silphidae; genus Nicrophorus; species Nicrophorus vespilloides. Next base: position 2,772 of record NW_017096367.1, read on the forward strand.
ATAGTGTATTTCAATTACGTTGATGTAACAACGTAATTGTTCTTTTTTTCTTCAACCTGCAATGTCATTTGTTGTTGTTGTTGTTGTATTATATAATTATAAATTGAGGTTGACAATAAGTGGATTGACATTGACAGCTATAAATTTAAATCATATGTTTTAAATTGACATATCAATAAATAAGAACGATAGTGCATTACAATTACGTTAATGTAACGTAAACGTAATGGTTCTTTTTTCTTCAAACTGTCAATGTCATTTTGTTGTATTATATAATTATAAATTGAGGTTGACAATAAGTGTATTGACATTGACAGCTCTAAATATAAATCATATGTTTTAAATTGACATTGACAGATCAATAAATAAAAACGATAGTGCATTACAATTACGTTGATGTAACGTAAACGTAATGATTCTTTTTTTTTTTTCAAACTGTCATTTGTGTCATTTTTTTGTGTTGTATTTGAGGTTGACAATAAGTGAATTGACATTGATTTTTTTTGTATTGTAAATTATACTTCGAGCTAATGGTTCATTGTTTTTTCGAACTGTCGGTGTGTTATTTTTTTTGTTCTTGTATTATCACGTGATATTGACAATAAGTGGGAAGACATTGACAGTTCTAAAAACAAACTCTATGTTTTAAATTTGACATTGACAGTTCAATAAACAAGATCGATATGGTAACTATGGTAATTTATAAATTAGTTAATTTAAGTTTTTGGAAGGGAAGGGGTAAAGCGAAATGACATTGACGTTTGTGAGTAATCAGTTTAAGTTTGGTAACAAACGTGAGGTGTCAAATTCTTGAGTTTTCGCAAAACTTTCATCGTTTTTTTCATGGTAAAATTTGGGGGGTTTCAGTGGAAAATCAATCGAATTTCCGGCGTTGGCGATGAGTGATTCACACGCACAGTGAGTTAGTTGGTTTCTGGTGAATAGTGAGTAAGTAAGTAAGTGCATGAAGGCGAAGGAAAAATCGATGGCTTCGGAATTTCTAAATATACACAACACAGAGAGCGCAAAACGCATTGTGCGGAATGAACGTTGGACGGGACAGAAATAGGCGGAAGGAAGGATACGGGACAATGTTGAAGAAGCAGAAGGACAGACGGAGAGAGAAAAGAACGAGTGAGACGAGGATGAATGTGAAGAGAGAAAAAGAGAAGGCCAATAATTCAGCCGCAAACTAAACTAAAGTTCCGAGACGCGGCCTAAATTATTCAATAGCTCATAACAATCCAACATTTTTCTTTTTCTTTTGCCATTCGTTACAATGAAAGGTTACAAGAAAAGGAATATATAGATCCGCACGAAAAACGAAAAAAGAAGTGAAATCTTTGTCATACACGAGTTTTCACTTAAGCTCTAGTAAATTCATTGAAACTTAATTTAGTTGTATATTTCGTTCAATAGATGGCGTAAGAAAAAAAAAACATTGATACAGTTTTATTTTTTTCCTTTGACGTTGGTCATGTATTAGTCGATAAACGTCAAATTTGGCAATTTGTCAAACGTCAAATTAGACAGTTTCTGTTAAGTTTTTTTCACTGAATGAGATCACAACTATTTGGTCGCTTTCATTTCGTCACTTAAGCTTTTACATAGTAAATTCATTAAAACTTAATTTAGTTGAAATTTTCGTTCGATAGATGGCGTAAATTTCAATAATAAGGAAAATCATTGATACAGTTTTGAATTTTTCCTTTGACGTTTGTTATGTATTAATCGATAAACGTCAAATTTGACAATTTGTCAAACGTCAAATTAGACAGTTTCTGTTAAGTTTTTTCACTGAATGAGATCACAACGATTTGGTTGTTTTCAATTGGTCACTTAAGGTTTGATACAGTCAATTCATTGAAACTTAATTTAGTTGAATATTTCGTTCGATAGATGGCGTAAATTTCAACATAAGAAAAAACATTGCTAAAGTTTTGTTAATTTGACGTTTGTCGTGTATTAATCGATAAACGTCAAATTTGACAATTCCTATATGAATTAATCGATAAACGTCAAAATTGACAACTTATCAAAAGTCAAATTAGACAGTTCCTGTTAAATTTTTCACTGAATGAGATCATAACGATTTGGTCGCTTTCATTTGGCCACTTAAGCTTTGATACAGTAAATTCATTGAAACTTAATTTAGTTGAATTTTTTGTTGGATAGATGACATACATTGATACAGTTTTTTTTACTTTGACGTTTGTCGTGTATTAATCGATAAACGTCAAATTAGACAATTCCTGTATGTATTAATCGATAAACGTCAAAATTGACAATTTGTCAAACGTCAAATTAGACAGTCGCTCTCTTTAATTGAGAATCATCATTCATGATTTTGCTCTCTCTTTCTCGTAATCGCACAGTTTTCGCGCCGAATTAGATATGAAAAATTCTATTTGTAATTTTCCCGTTCATCGGTCCGCGGAGAAATTTTTCCATCCAGTCGAGTGATTAATTTTCCCTCTGTCTTTCTTTCATTCCGTCTATTTGCCATCGATTTAATTTTTCTCATTTCAAACAAAATATGATTTTACCTCTTGAAAAAAAGAGAAAAACCGAACATATTTTTTTTTACGACTTAATGAACTGTCCGAGCGAGGGTGGCTGAAATACGTTTTTGTTTCTTTTTCGTTTTATTGTCTCGTAAATAAATGCGCCCTAATCGAAAATGTAACAATCAAAATTCGCGCGCTTTATTCGGTTTCCGTGTATACTATTTATTATATAGGGTCATTTCGTATGATTTTTAGTACGGTTGGTATTAAATGTTGACCAAAAATTGATGAAAATAGGGGATTTTTATTTTCTTTGGTTACAAAAAGTCAATTGCAAACATGTTACCAACCAACAAAAACACAATATATAAACTTGTTTTTTTCCACTAAATAAAAAATGAATTTACTACTGTCGTATTTTATAAAAAACTGAAACATCTATCAGTGAATTAGAGACGCTCCAATAGTTCGCAGTTTTTTTTGTTTTGTTTTATAAAATCGATTTCAAATTTAGCGCTTCCAAACTTGAAGGAAAAAAAGAAAAACAAAAGCGATGAATTCGATTTGATTGGTCGTTTCGTGGTTCGGCCTCGATTTTATTTTGTTTTTTTATTATCCTGCATGCTTTCTGAATGTACGGCTTGCAGGTATAATTACGGAAAATTCGCGGAAACGCCGAGACCCGAATCATCGTCGACTCAATCCATATAATTTTCCGTTCGGAAAAATATACCGCTAGAAATCCACTGAGAAACGAACAAAAAGAAAATAAAGATTTTCGCAATGAACATTTTGACGTTTCTGACATTGACGTTGTTCAAGGTTAGGTTCGTTGCTTGTCATTCAATGACAAATTTAGATGACGTTGACAGTTGACAGTTGAACATGTATAATTAAGATAAATGTCATAAATGACATTTTGAATGACGGAAAGAAGAAAATAATGACAGGAAGCAGCAAAAATTAATCGACGAAGAACGGGGGTGCGTTTAATTTGCAAATTGAATTCCCCATTGAATCGTACAAACACACCAATTCAGTCATGCGAGAGGTCCGTTTTTGTGAGTTGGGGGAGGAGGGTCGTTGACGCTGAGAACTCCATTTAGCAAAGCAAACATGCAGCAATAGTGTGAGTGAGATTAGTGCGTATTTAATGCGAGCCAAACAAATAAGATTAGTTGATAAATTTGCATTCAGAATTTGTCAATTAAAGCCGATTATTATGTAACCCACGTTTGTGATACGGTTTAAAAAAAATGCAATGACATATGTTAAAATTATCAACTGACAAGTATAACCTTAATTTGGATATAATGGAGTGACAGCATTCACGTCAAAAATGTAATTGTTTTAACTGTCATTTTATTAGGTTAATGTCAAGTTATATTGACACATGTCAATATTGACACAATTGCAGAACATAAGGAATCAATGTATTTTTTCACTTTCAATTCTCGAACGAACAACAAAGTAAAATTATTCGTTAATCAATGATAATTAAAGAAATTCTACGATCCTTATACAAAACACAATGATTACACGACAAAGTTAAAACTTGATGAAAAATGTTATCTACTCGATAATTAAGCATTTTTAATTACTTTCAGTCTTAAATTTCAGCGCTGTATTGAGTGTCTAAAATGTAATTGTTTTAACTGTCATTTTATTAGGTTAATGTCAAGTTATATTGACACATGTCAATAATGACACAAATGCAGAACATAAAGAATTAATGTAATTTTTCACTTACAATTCTCGAACAAAGTAAAATTATTCGTTAATCAATGATAATTAAAGAAATTCTACGATCCTTTTACAAAACACAATGATTACACGACAAAGTTAAAACTTGATGAAAAATGTTATCCACTCGATAATTAAGCATTTTTAATTACTTTCAGTCTTAAATTTCAGCGCTGTATTGAGTGAGGAAAAGTTGTTTTTTTTTGTTGTTGTTGTTGTTAATAAATACGAAAATAAGCAAAGAGTCTCGAGTGTCGTTAATTATGCGAAACGTGTTTTTAATAATCCTGGAAAACGTCGTGTAAATCTTCGTTCCACTTCAGCTTAATAAAACATTCCTTAATGTAGGCAAAATCACGAAGGCAAAACAAAAATAAACAAACAAAAGCAAAAGCGAAATGCGTATAGAAACAAATGCCGAAAGCACAAATACCGCAACGATTTCAGTGTTTCCAAAACTTGAAATATATTTTTTTTTACAAAATCGTCCAAATCGACCACGTTTTTGTTCTTACATCTTTTCTTATTTCGCTGAAGAAAAGAAAATGTAGATATTGAAGATAGACATAAATAACAATCATTTTCTTCACATTTTCCACCCTCGTCCATATTTCACTTCACTACATATTACATTTTTCTCTCGTTTTAAGGGTGAAAGCGAGAACCTCATTCTAAACATTCCTTCGATACACGAACATCAATAATCGTTGTTTTTTTTTTGCTCCCTCTTCAAACCACTATAATTTATGATTATATCAAAAAAATTGTAAATGTTTCCAAATACTTCATAATTACATCGGAAGAGGTTTTAAATTGCGCTTCTTTTGATATAACCATGGTTACGTAATGTTAATTAATAATCAAGATATCACGATTTTCGATTTGTTTGACGTGTCTTCACCTTTTGTTTCATTACTCGATAACCAATCATCATAATTAGATCATTCAAAGTGTAAATCTAACATAAATCTATAGCCTTTAAAACCAGCTCACTGCGAGATTTGTGCTATTCACCGTTTATCTGTTATGATCTGTGAAATTTGAAAAAAAAAATTAAACTTTTTTCTAAAACAAAATTTTTCTATAATTACTGTTTCTTTTATATATATAGTAATTATTAAAAACTGTAATTTTTAGCTTTCACTGATTGTGGACAAAATTAAGGACAAATTTGCGACTTTTCCAATTAATTTAATAAAAAAAAACTTACCAAAAAACCCATGCGTTTTTGTGGCACACGGATACAATTTTAGTTTTTTTTTTGAAAGACACAACACCACTTTTTCTCCCTCCTTGCTGTTTTTAGTTGTGTTTTGTTTCAAAAAAAAAAAAAGAAAAAACACTCCACTGCTTGTTATCAACTTGGACAATTGCCGCTGAATTTCAGCAAATTCTTAATCTAATTTCCGCGTTATTCCATTATCAACGATATCCGCGTCGGCTTTGATAAAACAAGAGAGAAAAACAAGTTTTGCTGGAAACAATTCACAGAAAAAATGAAGAAAATTGTGACTATGAAAATTTGAAGGTCGAAACAAAAGAATTATAAACAAATTGACGAATAAACAAAAAGGAATCGCGTTGCCTAGGATAGTTGGAGGTGGAGTTGTTGAAACAAAAACGGTCGCAACGAAAGCGCGTCGCCTACTGCCGTCGCGCCGCGATGGGAAACACTTGTGGATGATGATAACGTTTGCGCGGATTTTCTTATTCGTTTTTTGCGCGCGCGCGCATTCTACAATTACGTAAAGAAACGAATCAAAATAAAAAAAAAAGGGAAAGACAAAAGTGGAAGTAAAAAAGGAATAGAGGAATTTTCCTCTTCCGTTCTCGTTCTTCGATTCAACAATTGTGAATTTATTCAAGCCGCGTTATTTTACGCGGAATTTGCGTTAATTTATTATTATTATATTCGCACACATACGTATCCTCCTCATAGAAGAGGAGACACGCGAAGAACGCAACGTGCGGCACTCACCCTAATCACGAAACGTTCGTGCGATCATCGTTTATCGCCGCCGTTGATCATGAATTATTATTATTTTCCCGAATAAAGCAATAGAGGAATTAATTTTTCCGCGCAGCTTAAAATAGGCGAAAATTTGCGCGGAAATCGATGTCAAGGTTGTCCGAAAGTGTAGCTTACTAATTATCATTTGATATCTGAGGTGAAACGAATGCGAACGGGGAGGAAACCCTCGTTTTACCACGATTCTCGTAAATCAATGTTAAAAGCGAATTTTTTTTCCTCTCCCCCTGAATTTTGTATAAAAAAAAATATTCTCACACACTTTCAGACATGATGTAATAGTTTCAATACATCGCGTCAAAAAAAAAATGGGGTGCGGGATTATTGACGTTATATATATATTCATATTGTTGCTATGTACGCGTTTCCATGGTTTCTATATATATCATTTATTAGTAAAGAAGGAGTGATTTTTTTTTAATAAATCTTTGATATTTTCAATTACATTTAATTAAGTTAACATTGAAAATTGTCATAATGCAATTAATGTTTTATTTTAGTTTTTTTTATAATTAGTAAAATTTTGTATAAATTAGAAATTCGTTTTCAAATTTCTTAGGTTTACAAAATGTCACAATGACGTTTCTACTCGTCTCATAATGCAACACGAGAAAACAAAAGTATTACCAATAGTGTTTTATTTCAATCATTCATTTATTTTTCTCCTCTCAAAATTCGAGAATTTGTTAGGTTATGGAAATGTCATTGTGACATTTCTATTTCACCCACAATGCATCAGCATCAGAAACAAAAAAAAACAATTAGTATTACCAACTTTCGTTTACATAATCGTAAAATTTCACTGCATCAAAAAACAAAATGTACTTTGCTTAGCAACGAAATTATTAATTTTTGTTTTCACTCGTATAATCTCGCCGCTCTCGATTAGGTCTCATCACGACGACTTGATTATTGATTACATTGATTACGTTAATTACATTATTTTTAGAATCGTAAAATTTAAACTCAAAACAGATTCATTCTTACTGAATTCCCTCCAAAAATTAAAACATAAAAAAACGCAGTGAAAATAAATCGATATCGTCGCGTGACAACCTTCGTTTCTTTTCTTTTTTTGTTTTTTTTTATCCTTATCCAAACATGTTTTAACTGTTTAAAGGGCCCGAAGAAGTAGTAGAAGAAAGAGTGATTGAAGAATGCAGCAGAATGAGACTTGTTGCGGTTGAAATCGAATAGAAACGTGACTTCCTAACTGCGTCTCTCGTCCAAATAAATACGAAAATAACTAATTAAGACGTGCTCGAAACGCGCATACATATCGCCGATTTATTTGCGTTTAATGTTCCTGTTTTTGTTGTTCGTCGCTTTTGGTTCGTCCGCAAATACAATGCAATTATTATTTGCATTGGTTTCCTGAAGATAATCGTTCGACAAATACGGATGTGAAAAATTGTACATTGATTTTGACTGAATTGGGAATTTCGATAATTTGCGAGACACAGATTAAAATGCAATTTACACATCGAGATTTCTGTTATAAGAAAGTTAGTAAAACGTAATAGAAAAATAAAAACAAGTAAATTTTAATAAATGGCAATGCTTTAATACTTTCGCAAAGCTTTTGTTTTTTGTTTTAATGTTGGTAATACTATTTTTTTCTGGTGAAAATGGAAATGTCATTTTGACGTAAAAAAAATAACCTTAAAATTTAAATTTATACAATATCAAACTTTTCCACGCTCACATAAAATGTATAAGGAAACATCAAAAATTTATGATTTCTGCTAGTTGCAAATGTTGAAAATTAAAAGGAAACGTAATTTTGGGGTAGGAAAAGTAACCAAATGAAAAACACTATAAAAATGTTGGTAATGCTATTGTCTTCTGGTGAAAATGGAAATGTCATTTTGACGTAAAAAAAAAATAACCTTAAAATTTAAATTTTTACAATAACGAACTTTTCCACGCTCACATAAAATGTACACGGAAACCTCATAAAGTTATGATTTCTGCTAGTTGCAAGAAAATTGAAAGAAAACGAAATTTTGGGTAGGGAAAAAGTAACCAAATGAAAAACACTATAAAAATGTTGGTAATGCTATTGTCTTCTGGTGAAAATGGAAATGTCATTTTGACGTTAAAAAAAAATAACCTTAAAATTTAAATTTTTACAATAACGAACTTTTCCATGCTCACATAAAATGTATAAGGAAACATCAAAAATCTATGATTTCTGCAAGTTTGAAATGTTGAAAATTAAAAGAAAACGTAATTTTGGGTGTGAAAAAAGTAACCAAATGAAAAACACTGTAAAAATGTTGGTAACACAATTGGTTTGGTGATGCATTGTGGGTGGACTAGAAATATCAAATTGACGTAAACATTTTTTTTAAAACCTCAACATTTAAAATTAATAAATTCAAATTTATAAAATATTAAACTTTTCCACACATACATATAAAATTTACAGGGAAACATAAAAAATCTATGATTTCTGTTAGTTGGAAATGTTGAAAATTAAAAGGAAACATAATTTTGGGGTAAGAAAAAGTAACCAAATGAAAAACACTATAAAAATGTTGGTAATACTATTGGTTTGGTGATGCATTGTGGGTGAACTAGAAGTATCAAATTGACGTAAACATTTTTTTTAAACCTCAAAATTTAAAATTAATAAATTGAAATTTATACAATATTAAACTTTTCCGCACACACATATAAAATGTACACGGAAACATAAAAAAATTATAATTTCTGCAAGTTTGAAATGTTGAAAATTAAGAGAAAACATAATTTTGGGGTAAGAAAAAGTAACCAAATGAAAAACACTATAAAAATGTTGGTAATACTATTGGGTTGGTGATGCATTGTGGGTGGACTAGAAGTAACAAATTGAAGTAAACATTTTTTTAAACCTCAAAATTCAAAATTAATAAATTCAAATTTATACAATATTAAAGTTTTCCCTTCACAAACATAAAATGTACACGGAAACATCAAAAAATTATGATTTCTGCAAGTTGGAAATGTTGAAAATTAAAAGAAAACGTAATTTTGGGGTAGGAAAAAGTAACCAAATGAAAAACACTATAAAAATGTTGGTAATGCTATTGGTTTAGTGATGCATTGTGGGTGGACTAGAACTATCAAATTGACGTAAACATTTTTTTTAAACCTCAAAATTTAAAATTAATAAATTCAAATTTATACAATATTAAACTTTTCCGCACACACATATAAAATGTACACGGAAACATAAAAAAATTATGATTTCTGCTAGTTGGAAATGTTGAAAATTTAATAAAAACGTAATTTTGGGGTAGGAAAAAGTAACCAAATTAAAAATATTGTAAAAATGTTGGTAATACTATTGGTTTGGTGATGCATTGTGGGTGGACTAGAAGTATCAAATTGACGTAAACATTTTTTAAACCTCAAAATTTAAAATTAATAAATTCTAATTTATACAATATTAAACTTTTTCACACATACACATAAAATGTACACGGAAACATCAAAAATTATGATTTCTGCTAGTTAGAAATGTTGAAAATTAAAAGAAAACATAATTTTGGGGTAAGAAAAAGTAACTAAATGAAAAACACTATAAAAATGTTGGTAATACTATTGGTTTGGTGATGCATTGTGGGTGGACTAGAAGTAACAAATTGATGTAAACATTTTTTTTAAAACCTCAAAATTTAAAATTAATAAATTGAAATTTATAAAATATTAAACTTTTCCACACATACATATAAAATTTCCAGGGAAACATAAAAAATCTATGATTTCTGTTAGTTGGAAATGTTGAAAATTAAAAGGAAACATAATTTTGGGGTAAGAAAAAGTAACCAAATGAAAAACACTGTAAACATATTGGTAATACTATTGTTTTTCTGGTGATGTATTATGTGAACTAGAAATATCAAATTGACGTAAACATTTTTTTTAAACCTTAAAATTTATAAATTGAAATATTAAACTTTTCCGCACACACACATAAAATGTACACGGAAACATAAAAAAAAATATGATTTCTACTAGTTTGTAGTCTTGAGAATTAAAAGAAAACATAATTTTGGGGTAGGCAAAAGTATGAAAAAGAATGAAAAATGTTGGTAATACTATTGGTTTGGTGATGCATTGTGGGTGTACTAGAAGTAACAAATTGACGTTAACATTTTTTTTCTACTAGATTTCTGCTAGTTGGAAATATTGAAAATTTAATGAAAATGTATTTTTGAGGTAGGAAAAAGTAACCAAATGAAAACCACTGTAAAAATGTTGGCAATGCTGTCGTTTCTTTTTGCTCGTGAAGCATTATGGGAGGAGCAGAAATGTCATAATGTTGCTATTGGTAACTAATCCATGGAAACACTTAAGTTGTTTTATATGTTTGATTATTCAAGTAACAATATGTTTTTCCTTGGCTTTAAAATTCTTCAAGTTTCTAATCTATTTTCTCTTGTATCTCTCTCTCTCTCTCTCACTCTCTGTCTATCATTCATTCAGTTATCGTAAAGTTAAATGAAATTGTAATTGTGCAATGGGCATTTCATGTCACGATTGCACACATCTCCCGGACTCTCCGCATTCTATAAATAGACGCGTTTAAAGGGGAACATTTGCATAAAACGCGAATCGAGCCGTGCGCGATTCCACTCACTCACTCACTCATACGATCGCTTCTTTTGGTCTTCTCATTCGTTGCGTTACGTGCACGAATCCAAATGGATAATCGATGCGCATAAATAAATAAATTTAATGAATTATGATTATTATGATGATGATGATAGTAAACAGCATTGAAACGGACAAAAAAAAATTCAAATGAAAAAAAAATAAAAATTAAAGGAAGTTTTTAATGGTTTCCTTTAACGAAAACGTAATTAAAATTAATTAATTAATTTAAAAAAAAAAAAGTATCGACTTTGCAGTTAATTAATTTCTAGTGAGCTTTGCAAGAGCTGTCAGTGGAAATAATGACGTAAGAAAAACAAAATGTTTTATTTGTTTGTTTGTTGGGATAGTTACGTAACGTAATTGTTACTGTTGTTGTTGTTGTTTGGTAACGTCAGAATGTTGTCAAAGTGTGAAGTATGGAGACGGGGCGATCGCAGCTGGAGCAAACGCTGCACAGTGCGATCTTCATAACGGAAATGGGAATGGAGATGAAGGAGAAGGGCGCCCAAGGAGAGAAATACGCGAACAATTTGCGCGCGATTTCGCTGCGAACGACGAAGATCGCGAGGAATCTGCAGAGTTCCGCCGCTGGAATGTTGGGTTTGGCGCAGAAGATGATCGTGGGGGCGATGTCGCAGGTGGACGCGAATCCGGACCTGGAGCAGAGATTCGGCGATTTGAAATTGGAATGCGATCGACTGTTGGCCGTCATCGACAGAGAGTTACCCGAACCGGAGGAGAATGCAGATTGCAGCGTCGAATCTGGTGGTGCGAGTGGAGGAGGTTGTCAAAAGAATTTGTCTGATAGGATTGGTTGTTTGGAGGCGAAGCAGAAACTCTCCGAGGCCGCTCCGTGCGTCCAATCGAGCGTCAGCGTGCGAAGCGTCAAGTCGGACGTAGACGAAAAGTACCCGGAGAATTGGTCGCGCGATTCCCTCATCGATCTGAACACCGTCGTCAATTTACCTCCTGTTCCCGAAGACATCTTCACTTGCTTCTCGAATAAACCGACGAGGACGTCGAGTTTGTCCAGTCTGAAGGGAATGCGCAAGGTGAAGCTGTTTCTGCAGAGGGCTGCAAACAATTCCGATGATGAGGACAGCTCGGACTTTGATGAGCACGATCCGGTGGTCTGTAACGAGAAAAACTGCTTTAAATTGAGTTAAGTTTGAAAAAATGGGTATTTCAGGGCGACGGCGAGGATAAGTGCACCAATTCAACGAAGAAACTTCTTCTGGGCAACATCAAAGAGGAGACGCAACAGGATTGAGGCTATTTTTAGATCGAAGACAGCTAAATTGATAAGGGGTTGTTGGCAGAAGTGGTTGAAAGAAATTGGACATGGATGATGAATGTAATTTTCGTCCGTCGGGATTTCTCTCTTTCTCCTTTCGTTTTCATGGATCAATAGATTATTTTTCAGACATTCACACCCTCCTCTTTTCATGGAAACTCAACTTTTCTGGACAAAGAACTTCCTAATGTCTTGTTACAATCTTATCAATTCGTTCATTCATAACATCTCCACCGCAAACAACACGAGACTTGTTTCAATTACGCAGATAACGCTCATTATATCTAATGAAGTTTTAGACTTTTGAAAAAGAAAACATCGAAAATGACAGTAAACAATTAGGCGAAAGTAGTTAAAACAATTAATTAAATGTGTAAGATGTTTGAACGAGAAATTTTGGAATTACAAACTAAATCGATTTTAAATTAGAAAAATCCAATAACTATTCGATATCGTATGCAACCAAATGTACACATACAAACAAATTGCAGATTACTTTCAGAAAAAAATATACTGTATACAAAATTAGATTGAGAAAAATCTGTATTACTATTACTTGTTGATGTATTGACAATTTAAACATTGAGGAATGTTGTAGTGTATGCAACCAAATGTGCTCATCGTCAAATAAAAAATAACAATTGAACAATTGTCAGACTGATAATAATTTAAAAACAAAACAAAAAAAACAGGAATGGAATTAAACAAAAGAACGATCGACAGATTTTCCCGTTTTTATTGGAGAAATAAGCAAAAGTAAAATTTGTTAGTGTTACCATGGTTATATTATTAGTTGTTGCAAAATCAATTGTTATATTCACTCCAAATAAAATAAATAAATAAATAAAAGTTTTCTTTTGTTTTCCTTATATTATTATTATTATTATAATTATGATATCTCTCTCTTCGTCTCCTCGCGTCTACATTTAATACAAATACAATCATTTTCGCTTCTTCCTCCTTTTTTTTTTTATTTTAATTATTTTCGTCTATGAAAAAATATATAACAACATTTTCGTCCTTCCTCCTAACACTAATTATCTCATTTATTTTTAGCTTCCTATATAGTTGATTTTTTCTGTTTTTCGTTAAAAGGATTATTAAAAACGATAAATCTATACAAAATAATAGTGATAATATATATATATAATGCAATATAGAATTCATTTTTTCTTTGTTTTGTTTCTTTTATATATGGATATTTTATATTTGTAATAAATGCTAAACTATTATTATTATTATTTGTTTTTCTTTTCTTTTGTTTTTTTT
>NW_017096368.1:0-1760 GCF_001412225.1 Nicrophorus vespilloides
GAATAAAAAATAATGTTGAATACTATTTTTTTTTTAGAATTTGTTTGTTATTTTGTTTAATTAAAGTATAGTTTGTTTGAATTTTCTAATTGGATTATAGTAAATCCGGACTGATCGAAAGCGCACTTTAGCGTGATATGACTTCTTTATTAATTTTTTTTTAGAATAAAAATAAATATATTTAAAGTTTTCAAAGTTTATTTAAATATTTTTATGTCGTTGTTATTACTTTTCAGATATTTTCGGCATAATTAAGATCATTGTTATAAATAAATATAATTTTAAAATTTATAAAGATTAAAAACCATTTTCTATTCTAGTATGAAAATATATATATTTTATATTTTGGACAAAGAAAATAATGAGTTCTTTTTATATATATATATGGATAGTCATTATATTCTTGAAAAGTTTAGGTCTTTGAATTGTGGAATGGAAACAAGAGTATCCTTTCTCTTCTCGTGTAATTATTAAATCAAAGTGGGACTTTAGCTGCGAATGGATGTCGGTTTCCCTAAAGCAAAAGCGCTTTGATTAGTTTCTTTTCACTTGGGCAAATTTACCACATTTTAAACTCCCAACAAAGCCCGCGCCGCCAATTAGTTCATCTCGTTTTACAAATTGCCTACAACCCCGTTCCGCCTGCCGCCAACAATAAAAAAAAAAGAGGAAGAAATAAAGATAAAGTAAAATCCTCGGTAAATTCTATTTGTTAAAGACGAAAAAGATTACAATGGTAAAATAATGAATGTATAAGATGATATTAAGCAATATGTCGGTAATCTGTTTTCCCGGACTGTTTGAAACGAGCTAATGGAGGTTTGCATAAAATAATTGTACAAAATTATTTCTTATAAATAAGTCTATATCAAATAATAAAAGATATTCGCCGGATTTTGATACTGTCGGGATTATGGTTGTCGGAATTTCGAATGTAATTGTCGAATTTGATTGTCGAGATTTTGGTTTTTGGGATTTTGATATAGGACCTTTTTAATCCATTGTGCCTGCTGTAATTGTGTAAGTAAATATTGAAACCAAAAATCAAGTACAGTCACAGTTGGTTGCATACATAGATCTTAATAATTCCAATTTTTTGAAATCTGATATAGTTATTGGAACATCGACTCGAATTGTCTTACCTTTGTTTTACAGAACCTTTCCAATTTTGAACTACAAAGTAACCCGCCTATAACACGGTAAATATATTCCTAGAAATTCGTATATACGTAACACGGTAGATAGATTACAAGAAATTGTGTTGTTGTTTGAAACCGTGTTGCATGAGACCCAACGTCAGTTAATGTGTTAGATTCTAAACTAACTAAAATTTCAAAACATACGTTAAACATCGTGTAAGAGAGAAACTGTATTGAAGGTTGTCGTGTTATTTGAGAGTTTTTGTTAATAAGGAAAAGATATATAGAAACACTTTTATAACACGGTAGATAAGTAGATTACAAGAAATTGTGTTGTTTAAAACCGTGTTGCATGAGATTCAGAGACAGTTAATTTGTTAGATTCGTAAAATTTAAAAACATACGTTAAATATCAGAAGTACAAAAGTATGTACATTTTTGATCGTGTAAGAGAGAAACCGTATTATAGGTTGTCGTGTTATTTGAGAGGTTTTTTGTTAATAAAAAAATATATAACACGGTAGATAAATAGATTACAAGTCAGTTAATTTGTTAGATTCGTAAAATTTAAAAACATACGTTAAATATCAGAAGTACAAAAGTATGTACATTTTTGATCGT
>NW_017096368.1:1770-39994 GCF_001412225.1 Nicrophorus vespilloides
GTGTTGCATGAGACCCAAAGTCAGTTAATTTGTTAGATTCCTAAAATTTAAAAACATACGTTAAATATCAGAAGTACAAAGTATGTACATTTTTGATCGTGTAAGAGAGAAACCGTATTATAGGTTGTCGTGTTATTTGAGAGTTTTTTGTTAATAAAAAAAAATATAACACGGTAGATAAATAGATTACAAGAAATTGTGTTGTTTAAAATCGTGTTGCATGAGACTCAGAGACAGTTGAGATGTTAAATTCCTAAAATTAAATAAAAATATACGTTAAATATTACCAGTAAATTTTTGATCGTGCAAGAAAGAAACCGTATTATAATATAGCTTGTTAATTGAGGATTTCCGCAATTTATCTTATGATATTAGTGCAAAATCGTGTTGTGAGATATCGTAGTATAGGAGGGTCATTTGTTATAACATTTACGAGTTTGAATCTTAAAATGTTTATATAATGTTAGTTTCGTGAAATAAGAAATAACTAAATCATCAATTAATATTTAATTAAACATCGATGAAAATAGTTTGCTTTACTTATTTATAATTGAGTAAACTTTCTGCGAATGCAAAAGCAATTTGATAATTTCTATTACGTCTTTGTCTTAATTTCATAAGGAACAAATACGTGCATATATATAAATGGGGAGCAATCAGAGTATAACGATGATCAAATTATAGCAATTATTTGTCGCTTGTTTGATAAGTAACGTTCGGTGTTGCCAAACTGCAAATTAACAAACTCCCCCGAAGTGAAGAGAAATTGGCAATTTTGTGCTTTTTAGTTAATTGCATTTCGCGATTTCGCCCGGAGCGCAGATTTCGTACGAAACTCCGGTTGGAAACTTCAGGTCTAAGAACAATTGTCACATTTGACGCGCAGCGGTTTCGAGATAGACAAAAATAAAATCCTTGTTTCAACATTCGAATTCATCAGACTTGTGCCAATCCATACGATCCTTATTCTACTCCTAAACATCATCTTCTTATTGTGAATGGGATGAGATGAGCGTCGTAGGATGGGAAAGTTCCGAAGCCTCGTCCCGCGAAAGTTCGCTAACTCAATAATGACAAGGTACAAAATTTTAGTTTCAATAAGTTTGTTATGTAGACCGGAGCATACGAAGGACGTCAAATTACACCAATCTACATTACATAATTCCAATTATTGTTTTATCCTCTTACAGTGAAAGCATTTGTTTACGAAATACTCCTTCGAATTCGCTATTTTTCAATCGGAATTAAAATGGACTTCAATCAATCCACCCTTCCGCCGGGTTTATGCTTTTTTTTTTTTAGTTCACTGAATATTAGTCCGGAAGGCCGAAAGCTGGACTAGATGAGGATTTGAGAGGATAATTGGCGGTTTCGGTTCGCTCTCATCGTTCACGTTGTATGCCGCCCCCGCGCGCGTACAGCCTCCTCCGACAGATTAAATCCAGACGAGTGTAGTCATGGCAACGACCCTATAACTTTTTGCCACTTCAATTTTTTTCCCACCGCTTACCATTATATATTATTCTGCATTTTTCACTCCTCCTTAACGTGGCCAAATCCGATTTCCACACAGCTACCACCATAAAGAAACTTATGACATATAAAATATATTAAAGAAAAAAAAATCGATCAATACCTGTAATCTAGTGAGTGCTTCACGGGATTTAAAAATTAGTTTTTATAATCCCAATTTCCGGAATTCACGTTATAAATCCTGGAAATTATGAGGATTAGAAAAAACAGATGACAAAATCTTATAAATTGGCCATTTCTTCCATCCAATATGTAAAAGATTTGGTTAACAAATATTTTATTGAATGGAAATCTAGTGAATGATGAAATTTCCGCAGAAAGTTGAAAAATGTTTCGTGAAATAATGAAATAAAGAATGTTTTAATCTGCAACATAAACAAGGTGTTTCGTGAAAATTTCAGGATTTATGATTACAGGAAAAATTACAGGAAAAAATTGGAAAACTCTTTACTAATGAATGCGTATTATCAATCCAAAAGTAACTGAAACTATACGAAACAACAGATTTCAATTTATAGAACAATTGCTTTTAAAAACATATTGTAAATATTGTTGAATTCCCGGATTTTTACAAAATTTCAATCTCGATTTTAAAGATTGAAAACATCTTAATATTATCTTAATCTTGACTTAACTTTATTAATATAAATATTGCATAAATACATCTTCTTTGATGATTAATTGAATATGTAATTCTCGGAATTCGTAATATATTTTATAGCTTTGACATGTTTGTCTGGAGAGGACAAAAAAAAAATGAACATCATGTAAACAAATCCCTTCGTCTATTGAAGATTTTATTAATAATAAGAAAACGGATACGAAAAAAAAAATAGTGAGGAGAATAATATACAGTGATGGCAGACGGAGGAGAAACAAACGACTCCCACGAGAGTTCAAGGAACCAAAATATATACACAGTGATTTGTTTAAGGGACAAAATCGAAAATAGTTCCAAGTTTTCACATTGTCATCAATCATTCTATAAATGGATTTAAAGTTTTCATGTATTCTTTTTTTCTTGCTATTCAAAAGAAAAAAATATTGCAATTTTATTTACCTCGCATAGTCCGGATTCATTACAGTCCGGTTTGAAAATTTCAAAACAAATTGAGTTTTAATTGAACAAAAGTAAAGTATATTAGAAAAAAAGAAATAGTACAAACACATATGTTGCATTGTGCATTTATTTTATGTGGTTTTAAAGTCCTCGATTAGTCCGGTTTTAAATATATTATGATATTGATGTAATCGATTAACAGCACTATGTGAGGTGGTGTTGATGTAATTAAATATATGTAAGATTTTTAAAATGCAATGAAAAAAATTACAGATTTTTTATTTTACATACAAAATAATTTTAAGTAGATACATTGCAACAAGTTTATATAAATAGTTTTTTTTTTACTAATTAAAATTGCACAAAGGAATACAGTTATTAATTAGTAAAAAAAATCAATGATTATTTAATTATAATAAACTTGAATTGAAATAAATTAACGAATGAAAATTTAAATAATAAATTGGAAATATATAAATTAATAATAATGAATAATATTTATTTTAAACAACATACATTATTTAACTGACATTCAATATTTAGTAAAAACAGCATACAATTTCAACAAGTTTTTAAAAGATATTTAAATATGAAAATGTTGATGTATTAATTCAGAAAACGTTTCATGCATGAGTAACCGATGTGAATCTCTTGTTTTTGTCTGCATCTTTATTAAATGCCTGCAAATGAGTTTCCAGAAGACTTCAGAAGATGCCCGAATACTTCAAAGACACGGATGAATCTTCTTTGTAAACAGGACTAGTATATAAGAACAAAGAGCCTTTCTAGTTGTTTTGATTCGATATGTTGGCATGTCTTGCGCATCGCAATAATAAACAAAAGGACAACGCGGTTGGTCCCTTCAGGATTATAAACAAAAACCAACATCTCTCGATGCGAGACATCAACATCACATGTGCACGCACATGTTCCTTGTGACAGTTTTCATTTCGTTCTTGTTCCCTCAGGTCATCGCATTGTCTCCGCCACTATTTTCTTACGGATTCCCGTGAAGGCATATGCTTGCTTGTACGAAGATGAATAACGTATGCAGCTGGATCGTTAGATATGGACTCTGAATTTCTTTGCGCTTCTTCACGCTGATTAGTCTAAATCGTGTTTTTGGGGGGTCGCAACTACAATAAATACGCACTGGATGGGGGGGGGGACGAGGAGAGGTGAGGTTGGAAGGCCGTGAGGGTGCATGCACACAGATTTTGTCACACAGTTGGCCCTGTTAAAAAGTTACGCTCGGATTCATCCGCATCAATCCAACTGTAAATATATCCACTCTCTCGCGTCCAACTTAAATATGCTTCGAATACGAAACAACTTCGCGCGACACATTTACTACCAAATTCGAAGCGAATGAAAAATAAAAATGGAAAAATCGAATTATAAATACTTCAATACTTCTTTAAACTATAACACGATTTCACTAAATAGAGTATTTGGAGAATATTTGTACAGTTCAATTTATTATACATTTTATTAGTTATAATATAGACAAATCTTCATCCTCATAGACCAGCGATCGAGGAACCGGGGTAAATTACCCATAATGGGGTAAAAATGATTTTTTTTTGGGTAATTTTTCTAATTTCATCTTACCAAACTCAGAGAGCGGTTCTCTGACTACTTTTCAGATCTTGATGTACAAACTGTGAATTGGGTTGTAGATCCTTTTAAATGTGAAATTACTAACATACCAGAAGAACTTCAAGGTTTGGCAGAGGCAATTCTTGAACTTCCATCCAATACTGTATTCAATTTGAGACCAAAGCAAATCTGTCGTCTTTTTGGTTGTCTAAGGCTGCAAAGGCTTTCAAAATTGCACATGAGGAGGCTGTAAAAAAATTGCTACCATTTGCAACAACCTACCTTTGTGAACTAGGCTTTTCCATTCTAATGAATATAAAAACGAAAAACAGAAATCGATTAAACGCCGAAGACTGTATTCAAATTGCTCTTACATCAAAAAGTCCCAATTTTAAAGTAATTATATCAAACATGAAGCAACATCATGTTTCCAAAACCTGAAGGGGGAAAGTTTTCAATTAATTTTTGTTTGTTCCAATTTAAGAATTTTATTTTGTTTGTCTATTACTATTTGTTACTATTTTCATGTAACTTTTTTTTTTATAAACATGTAAATGCAAATTAATTCAATAAATAATGTTTATTTAAAATTTACATTGATTGTTTTCTATTCAGACCGCTGTCATAGACAAACCAATAATATGATTTATCAACTTTAATACATAGAATATGTAGAAAACTTTAATTAAACAACGAAAAGATTGAGGTCAATAATTCTTTGTGAAATATATTAAATGTGGACAAAATTAAAATTTCTATTACACAACAAAAAAAAAAATGAAATTTTAGTTTTTACACAAATATATTAAATAAAAATAGAAAATGCATAGAATATTTTTAGAGATTAGTTCATTGTATGCTTAATTAGTACTTAAAGGATGTTCCCAACATTGCATTGTATATGTAAGTTTTCTTATTTTATGTGTATATAAGAGTTTCGTAGAATTGTTATTTAAGTTATTTATGATAATCTTTAAATTCAATGCAATAGTAAAACGTATTTGTAGAAAGAAGTAAGTGTATATTATAGGAAATACTGGTAACTAAGAGGAAAAGAAGACGAAGTACACGTGTATTCGTTTATTGTTACGTGTTTTCGGATTGTGCGACACACCATGTCGCAAAGTAGTATATTCGCTACTGAATTTTTACCTGCGACCGCAAGAGACACAAAGGAACAAAGACGTCGTTTCCTCTGTTATGTCGAGTATAGAAAAAGAGTATCGGTGGCCTAAAGAAAAACACAACGCAAGGCGGAGAAGAATTTCCTTAGGGAGGACAGCTAAATATGCCAATAAGACGATTATGCGTAGAGTTCACGGTCAGATTATGGGGGATTTCTTTTCAGTAAACATCGGATGTTTTTCATCGTAGGGGTTGGAAAACGTTTAGAAGGAAACGATGATAATGATGATGATGGTGCGTTTAATCTCTTTAAAGCGGAGAATGGGATCGCCTCGCGTCCACCTCGACAACGGCCCCCGGCATGAGGCGGGGTTCATGACGCCGTCCGCCGCGACGTCGGTGCTGGGGGATTAAACGGAGAGCTGCTAATATTTGTGGGGGCGGCGGCGGCAAAACCGCACAGCAAATCCCCTTATTAAGCGCACTTCTAATTACCATCAACAAACACACACACACACACCAATACGGTCGACGTTTAGGGCGAAAGAACGTAACGGAAAGAAAGGGAAAGCCCATACCCTTAAGCAAATATACATTTTGAATCTCCCCAAACTTTCCTAAGTATCGGATTAGCACAGTGCTCTTGTTCTTGAAAGGAAACAGCAGTTCGATCAAATATCCAATTAATATAATAAGTAAATTATAAAGGCTGTCCCAAAATTCACATGTCCCAAATAATACATATTTTTAAATGCAAATAGTATTTATTTTATAGTTCAACAGTTCGATCAAATATCCAATTAATATAATAATTAAATTATAAAGGCTGTCCCAAAATTCACATGTCCAAAATAATACATATTTTTAAATGAAAATAGTATTTATTTTATTGCTTGATGATAAGAGACTTTCATCAACTTATAATAAATACTGTTGAAAGCGAATTTAAAAGACAAAAAATCAAACATTTCCTAAGCATTGACATATATATGCAGACATATTCTGTATGAACTCAATTTAACCTAAAAAAAATGAATCTCGAGATTACAATTGTTGAAAAAACAATTTCAGAAAAGATTTGAAGATTTTCGTGTTACAACAAGATATTTTAACATTCGAGAAATTTCTATAATATTTGAAGTAAATCAATATAAAATATAATTTAAAATAATCAAAATTCAAAATTATTTGCATTTGAGATAAAACAATTGTATCTGGAAACACACTGAAGAGATATATCCAATCTTGATAAATGGGACAGTAGAATTATTGCAAAATCTATGCAATGTCAACAAACTAACACTAAGTCTTATGTTAGTATTTATTATGTTCCTAATTTTCTTGTTTATATCAGATATTATATAAATTGTATACATTTTGTTCGTGGTAACAATTTGTACAAAAAAAGTAGATAATTCGTAGAATAAAAGTTCTTATAGAAATGATTCCTGTTATTATTGTATTATCATAGATATTGCCATTATATAATTAAATGATAACACAGCATATTTATCATATCAAAAAGTGACATGAGTCAGAGGTCGGCAACCTTCTTGGGACAAAGAGCCATTTTCACGATTACTGTCCATATTTTTACTATTAATTTCATAATTAATATCAAAAGAGCCGCATGCGGCTCCGCGTGCCTGAGCTGCCGATCCCAGATGTGAGTAAATCGAATAGCAAATATTCATTAATTTAACAATACTTTATTAATGTTTACATAAACATAAAGTTGAATGTAAATGACAATTGAGCTGTGATGATGGTGAAATTGTATTTCATGTATAGAGTTGATATATTTGTTAAGCGACAGAACGCAAATTCGAGCAAAAGCACACACGAAAAAAAAACAACAATAACAACACTATATAGTCTGTTTCTATTATTGGTGGTACAGTTAAAAAGTATACGGTTTGTTTGGTATTTTAGTAGTAAAACGCAGTTGCCAAAATAAATCCCATTTGCACGCGCGTTTTCCTCCTGATCCAATTTGGTTGCAAACATACACACACCCACACAACATTAATTGAAATAAAAATGACAGACCGCACGGAATTCGACGCAAAAAGTCGAAACAAACGAATGACGGCAGTCGACCCCTGCCAACATACGACAAAAAAAAAATATATAACTAAAAAATAAAAATCAAACTATCCCCAAATGGGGATGACGGATAATCCGACCGCTCTCGCCAATTATAAATTAAATGACATAAATCTGTGTTGGCCAAAGTGCATTCACAATAAATTGATCTTCACATTATTATTATATTTTCAGGCCATCATTGTATATCAACCACATTGCACAAACATAAAGTTATTAAGCTTAAAATAGTATTTTGCCAACCGAATCAACGCAGTAACAAAGGAAAATTGGTAGCCGTAACAAAGCTTCATTGTTAGTTTGCCGTTTCGCATAGTTGAAATTCGTGATTTCCGTAATTATATTTCAATTACATAACTCTGTCGCAACTGATATTTATTTAGGTTTTTACATATATTAAAAGTTATTACATTTTTCCAAAAGTGTTGCAACCAGAGAGTAGAACCGAAACCGTAAACCGAAATTAACATTAGAACAAACTCAAATGAAAGCGATTAAAAAGGATATTACTGTAAACCAGACTGAAGAAACATTACAAAGTGCATGTGTTGAACTAAGTCACTAATTATTTTTTTTTTATTTTGTATTTTCAATTTTGTAATTGAAAACAATAGTAAGGGAATTTGGTAAATAGAATTAAATCAAAACTTGATACTGGATTCGATTTAAAATTGCTTTTTATTCGATTTTAAATTTTAATTTCAACCGGAACTGAACCGAAACCGAACTGGCGAACCGAAACGGAATTGTAATGATAAACATTTACTTGGAACGTAACCGTAAACCGGAACGAAATTAATTTTGGTTCGACTGTCTGGTTGTAACATAAAATATACAGTCATACATAAGTTAACGTTTGAAGAATCAGAAATTCCTAAATTTCAAGACCTAATAAATAAAATAAAAATCAATATTTATAACAATAAAAATTGATATGCATAAAAAATCAGTGCATAGTTTTGAAAAATTTACTGATTAATTCCTCTTTCTTGGACATTTTCTAGAAAATTAAGTATATTACGTGTATCACCGCGTGTATCATCGTAATCCGCAAAATCAATAAATATGGATCAAATACAGCAGTACTTCGTATAGTGCTGCTTCGATTAGTGCGGGTTGACTAAAGTACGGTTTGAGAATCTAATGTCTTTTTTTGCCGTTTTTTAAGTTCTTAATTAGTCCGGTTTTATTTAGATTGCTTTAATTGAAATTAAAAGACATAATTTGTCAACTACTTTTCAATTGGTTGCACTTTTCATCTTACTCGCACAAATCTGTCAAATTAAAGATGTTTGAACGTGCACAATATTTGGTAAAGAGCTTTTAAACTATTTTAGAAGACTGTGGGGTATGAAACAAAAATAAGACGTACAAAATTTAAAACATTTCGTAATATAATAATTGCTGAAATAAATGAAAACTTTGAAAATCAGTAACAAACAGAATGCATGCAGATTTGTTATTGTCAATAATCACTTACAAAAGATTTATTTAGGTGAAATACTAGTAGTTACCCATTTCTGAATCATCGAGTGTTTCATATAATGTGACTGTCATAGCTGTGACTCATCGATTACTTTTTATATTTTTTTTTCTTTTTGAACTTTCGAAATCATATATTCTCATAGGATTTGGAGATGGGATTTTTATAATGGATCGTGAACGAAAAAAAAAATATATAAATAGTAGTGGCGTAATGCTCTACATGGGGAGTCGAGGGTTGCTTTGATGGATTGCGAAATAAATCATTTAAAATCTGATGGATTTGCATATTGCGACTGCGTTTCCATCGTAATCAGAATGTTCTCCCCCCCCCACCATGAAATGCGGCCAATTAGTTTTCGGGATCTGAACGCGTAATTATCAGAAGCCCTTCGAAGGCAGTCCCGAACGAAGTAAATAGTGAGTAAAATGAGTATCAAAGTAAGCCCCATGCTTCCAAATCCCTTTTGTATCTCTGCTTACTTGATTATTTAGGGAGACATCAATTTCTTCTTCTTCTTTTTGTTTCCCTTCGTACGGTACGGTACGCTACGTTACGGCCCTTTCCCTTGCTCGAAGCGCGGATGATTTCGATCTCGGCTTTGTGATATCGAGAAGGGACTTCTTTATCCGTCCCAAAAGGAATCGGAAATCATAATGATAATAATGATGATAATAATAAACAGACGCATTTTATTGTACGTCTATAATTCGGGAATTTATCTTTATTACACACGTCCGTCCTCTCGGGCTTCAGTATAAATTACGTCTGGATTCAAAATTGGCCGGACTAAATAGGCCTTCTCATTCGTGTAAAGAACTGCGGGGGGTGCAAAGCCCCACCTCCATTCTTATGTTAAACATCCTATAAAATAGCCACTCGAATAGGTGTAATAATATAAGGATGGAAATAAATTTGGGAAATGAACAGGGGGGCAATGGAACGGCTTTAATAAATACAATGGATGGAAATTATGAAGAAAGCCAAAAAACCAAGAAGCCAATGAAGGCAGGCGGCAGCTGCTCTCGTTCGTTTAATCGATTGCATGCATTCTCGGTCCGCTCCACCAGATCCAGGTAAGAAACGAGAACGGCTTAATTAAATATGAATTATTATTATAAGATTATTTTTATTGCTCGTACTTCAAATATAACCAATAACAGATCGTCGAGTACTTTAATTCTTACGAAATTTAAGTGATCGAGGATAATACGAGATCATCCATTTCCTAAACCGGGGACTAGTAGAAAATATGATTTATTTTACATTAACAAGTTACATAATATATACATGTTTTTGAGCAACTAAACAGTTTAACATCATCGAATTCTCTGTTAACTAATAGAAATTGGTCACATTAAAATCTATAAGATCCCTATAAATTTGTATTTTTTGTTAAACACAGGCGATTTTAAGCTTAAATCGTATAATAAGTAAATTATAGTGATATTACTTTATAAACTTATTTCGTGGTATTCTACTATACACATTGTTATTTTGTTACATCACATAAAAAATAACCTTTAGAGAAGTGACAAGTATTACTTGAATGTAGGTTTATACACATTTGGTCTTTCCAATTGCAAAACAAGCCATTTTTGTATACAATATAAAGATTACATTAAAGCACTAACAAGTATTTAGATTAGTTTCAGGTCTCTTTATAATTTAAATAGTGACTTAAATGTACTTATAAATCAGACGACAAAGGGTTAATGTTCTTAATTTATCAAATGTATAATACAGAACAAATGTGAGAATACGTAACCAATATACGCACGCAAAAGCTGTTTTCTAGTTAGATACCGGAAGTAGCTCTGACTTCCTGTATGTTACGTTGAAAAAAGTACAACATATTTCCGGTTGGTTGGTACATTGACGCAACGCAGTCTTTGTGTCCTACAGCTCTCAAAGCTAAATACTCGTTTTTTTTTTCATTACAATCTGTATTGGCGGATGCACGATCTATTATATAATGTAGAATATAACACTCACTATTATTAAGAGCATTCGCTTGGAATGAAAGAACAATTTAATAGAAAAGTAGAAAATATCTCGCATAGTCTGGGTAATCGATTCAGCCAATAACCCGGACTAATCGAGGAACTGTATTATGTATTTACATATAAAAACAAAGCTTTATACGTGACTATTTAAAGGAAGGACAAAGAAAAACTCTAATTTATGTGTAAAAAATTTTTTTTTTGTATTATTATACATAATATATAGTAAGTTTGTTTGAAATTTTTAAACCGTACTATAGTGAATCCGGACTGATTGAAGTTGGACTGCATGAGTAAAGTTTACATATTCATATATGGTTTTGAAACAGATGAGAAATGCAATTCTAAAAGTTAGTTTTCTTTCATTAATATTAAGAGCATTCGATTGGAATGAAAGAACAATTTAAAAGAAAAGTAGAAAATAAAAAACGTTTTGTTTGCAATTACAGCAATATCTTACATAGTCTGGGTTATCGATTCAGCCAATAACTTGGAATGTTTTAATCCGGACTAATCGAGGAACTAAATACATATAAAAACGAAGCTTTTACAAAAATAATCTAAAATTTATGTGTAAAAAAATATTTTTTTTTGTATTATTATACATAATATATAGTAAGTTTGTTTGAAATTTTTAAACCGTACTATAGTGAATCCGAACTGATCGAGGTTGGACTGCATGAGTAACCTTTACATATTCATATATGGTTTTGAAACAGATGAGAAATGCAATTCTAAAAGTTAGTTTTCTTTCATTAATATTAAGAGCATTCGATTGGAATGAAAGAAGAATTTAAAAGAAAAGTAGAAAATAAAAAACGTTTTGTTTGCAATTACAGCAATATCTTGCATAGTCTGGGTTATTGATTCAGCCAATAAACCGGAATTTAAAACAAATCGAGGAACTAAATACATATAAAAACGAAGCTTTTACACAAAAAAACTATAATTTATGTGTAAAAAAATAATTTTCTGTATTATTATACAAAAAATATAGTAAGTTTTTTTTAATTTTTAAACCGTACTATAGTGAATCCGGACTGTTCGAGGTCCGACTGCACATATGTGGTTTTGAAATAGATGAGAAATGCAATTCTAAAACTTAGTTTTCTTTCACTATTATAGCGTTCGCTTGGAACGAAAATAAAGCAGAAAATAAAAATAAAATGTTTGTAATTACAGCAATACCTCGCATAGTACGGCTAATCGATTCCACCAATAAACCGGACTGTTTTGAATCCGGGCTAATAGAGCAACTAAAATCATATAAAAATAAATCTTTACATATGACTAATTAAAGGAAGAAGAAAAAAACAACAATTTATGTGTAAAAAAAATGTTTTGTACTATTATACACAGTTTGCTTTGAAATTGTTAAACCGTACTGTAGTAAATCCGCACTGATCGAGATCAGACTACACGAGTAACCTTTACATACTTATGTGTTGTTTTGAAACAGATGAGAAATGCAATTCTAAAATTTAGTTTTCTTTAATTTGTTATTCATTAATCATAATTATCGCTGGAAGTCTGCAATTATATCTTCCAATTTGTGGAGTACAGGCAGCAAACCAATTTATTCAAATTATAGGTTCCCCATGGTTTGTTACCAATCATAAACTTCATCTGGATCTGCAATTGAAGAGCGTATGTATCTTAGTAGAAAATTTATTGTTGTATTCAAATTAATCTTCATTAATTTATATTTTGTTATATTGATTGTGTTGTGAAAAGTCCATAGGAAAATTACATAAATAATTATAAAACAAAACATATGAACAATGAAACTTTTGTTTAAATTGTGAAGTAGTATTACTAAGAGCAATGATGAAAATCAGTGTAATAAAGATTGCTGATATAAAATCAATACATCGAGTATCTTCGATGATTGGGGAATATGAAGTTAATGATGGAAATGGATAAGGGAGATTTAGCGAACATTTCCGAGTCGTCGAGTATTGCGGGAGTGGTTCGTTGCACACCGAGCTGTAATGGTCGAAGGGGTGGTGGAGAGGTGGACGAGGGTGGAGGAAGGCTTCGGTGGAGTGATCAACCGCAAGGGATTTCGGCGTATTGTGCAGTAAACTATATATTTTATAAAGGAACGGGGGAAGAAGATGAGATAACCCTAAGTGGGGACCCTCCTTAGATAAACGCATTTATGAGCCCTACACACTATGCATACAATCCCATACATACAGGATGAGTGCCAATAGGAATACTCCGCTTACTTTTGAACTCTCATCCCCGGCAAATACAAAATCAAATACACCGAAATATTAACTCATTCCGCCCGATTCATACACACATCCAGTGAATAAACAATTCCCCAGTTGTTGCTACGCGAAACATACGCAAACTTAATTTCAAATATTTCCGCGTTCAAATCTGATGTATAATTTAAAACGCAAACACACCTATTTCATTTGCAGAAGCTTCTTACAAAGTCTGTTTGTTCTTTCAAAGAATAGCAAAGACAATACAACAATAGTCTAATACGAATCTACATAATAATTATATTTAATATTAAGATATCTGCAAGTAATTAAAGAAATTCGGTCGCGACGAGATTCATTAAACATAATTAGAGGGTTTAAATTGCTGATCCAGATTAGATTAAGTCCGATCGATTCGCATGAATAATTAAGCATGCCCAAATCTGTTTAGAACCAAGCCCCGCGTCGAATCCCATTAGAATCTCACGGCGTTATTTTAATTTGTGCAAATTCTACTGAACCGAAGCGCACCAGTTCTCCCTTCGCGAGAGGGAGAATATAACAAAAAAAAATAAACACACACAAGTATATATTTAAGCTGGGAAGATAAAATAAAGAGGGCAGATGAAAGAGTACCAGGAGGGTAAAAAAAAAATCCGTGGAGATTTTCCCATCAAAGAGTGTGTTGTATTCTTAGAATGGAGCGCGGAGATGAAGGATCTTCTTCCTAAGATTGATTATAGTGTAAATCGGTTGCATTTTTACTTCCCCCTTAACCAAGATTTTCACATTTGTTATTCTAACTTTTCTGAACTTCATAGATCAATTCAAATCTATATACTTACAGATGCACATTATGGACTTTCGATGAGCTGAAAGTGTTTGCCTACTGATGTTCTTTAGTAATACTTTTTATATCTAATGTAAAAATTGTTAACAATAATCTTAAAACTGATATATTTAATCAATTTCTTGTTTAATAATTAATATAATCTAGAAATAATGGTTCAAAGATATTGTCAAATCCACATGTTTGATTTTAGATTCAATTAAGAAATCAAAGAGAAATCAATATTTATAAACTATAACATCTCAATTTTATAAGTCTTTGTTAAAACATTCAATTTTCAAAATGTCGAAAATCATTTCGATTTAAAGCAGTTATAATCGAATCAATTTTAAAGCAAATACAAAATATAATAACTTATCGTACTTCAACAGAATTAAAGATTTCTATAAGACGCTGCAAACAATTGCCTTCTGACAACCAACAAACTTAAGAGAAACAAGTTATTAAAGATCTTTATATTCGCATAAAGGCACATAAATCAATATCAATATTCTATGAATCAGAGGTTTAGAGGATGAAATTAATGAAGATTCTAAATTGAACATCTCTATAAATGTGAATATTAACAGATATTTATAGAATAGTTTTTTTTTTTCGTAGAAACTTGTAAACTGAGATATGTGGGATTAAGTCGTTTCGAATGGGACAGGTTTGCCTGCAAAATAAATTAGTGAATGTTATTAATCTTTCAAATCCAAAACCCAATGACTGAACCGCATTCCACGTGCATACACTTATGCCCAGGGTAGAAAAAGCCCATTCGCATGTTTCTCGGATTAGAAAATAATTAGTTTTGTTGTGTTAACTAATTTATGAATACTAAATTATCTCACACTAAATGTATCGAGGAGTTCAATTACTTCTCAAAGATAACATTATGACATTGTTATTATCTTTTAGAGCAGCGTTTTCCAAACTGTGAGTCGCGCCTGGACTAGTCTAAGGGGAGGCGCGAAAATTAGTAGCAATCATTGATTTACTCGAAAACTATAATAGATAGAATGAATCCAATATATGAATATGAAAGCTGAATGTTTGGGGAATCCAGCAAGTATAGATAGATTCCTGTGCTCTTATCCATAATGCAGTAATACGCGCTCAATTTTGAAAAATTGAAATTAGAACGTTCGAAAAGCAGTGTTTTCACATTTCATTGATTTACTCGAAAACTATAATAGATAGAATAAATTCAATATATACATATGAAAGCTGAATGTTTGGGGAATCCAGCAAGTATAGATACATTCCTGTGCTCTTATCCATATTGCTGTAATACGCGCTCAAAGTTGAAAAATTGAAACTAGAACGTTTGAAAAAGCAGTGTTTTTACATTTCATTGATTTACTCGAAAAGTATAATAGATAGAATGAATCCAATATATGCATATGAAAGCTGAATGAAATGGAGGGGATGGGGAGGCACCAAATGATTACATACTTTTGAGGGAGGCGTAGTAACATCAAGTTTGGAAACCACTGTTTTTAGTATTTCTTAAAATGAAAAGATTTCACTGTTTGGTTCTCCATATAGAAAAATATGTAACCTAGTTTACTTACAGAGACCAATCAAATTGAAGCTTCCTTATGATTTATATAACAAGATTTATAAAACAAATATGTATAACAAGTATTTACAACTTTTAGTTGGGTGATAGTTTTGTAACATCAGGTAAGAGCAGCAAATTATAGAAATTCTATATTACTTTCTATAAATTTAATGTTATAAGTACCATTTTCAAGAAATAAATGTATTCCAATAGAGTCTTGATAGTCAAGATCAAAGTTATTAGAAAAATAAAAAGTGTTCTTAATACGATAAACAAGTACTTTATGAAACATATTTTAACCCACGGTATAATTAGATGTACATGCAATGTCGGTACCTTCATTGTTGAAACAGTATAATTTTTAATTAATTAACTAATTTCCATAGTTTATTCATGTATACAATAAATTCCTGCACACATACAGAGAATTATTGATTACAGTTTTTTTTTGTCTATAATTAATTAGTGATAACAATATTAATAGTCTTTATTTAGTCAAATCAAAGGTTTGTTTATGCGGTAAATTGTTGAAATTCCATTTCAAACTATCTGTATTATAAATTGAATCCATCGATAATGTTGCTATCGTTGTACAGACAGAATTGCAAATGATTCGATCTGTATGCAGATGGAGATAGCTATCATTTGGCTATTGGGAAAAGAAGTTTGTAGTGATTCATGA
Source organism: Nicrophorus vespilloides (assembly GCF_001412225.1). Taxonomy (NCBI): domain Eukaryota; kingdom Metazoa; phylum Arthropoda; class Insecta; order Coleoptera; family Silphidae; genus Nicrophorus; species Nicrophorus vespilloides. Next base: position 17,974 of record NW_017096368.1, read on the forward strand.
TGCGGTAATGGGACATGTATAAATCGTGGTAACATGGATGAGAAAACAAGGCGATGGGAGCTGAAGACACGATAAAAGGTGGGCATCGTGTGCAGCAGCAGCAGCAGCAGTTGGAGGGAATCATCGTTTGGTAGGTGCATCGACGAACACCCACCATATTATATACATAATGAATCGAACGGAAAGCAGTGAGCGAACAGCGAAGGGAGAATGCAATGCAGTGCATTTCATTACATTACATTACATACAATATGTATGAGGGCCACTCTGCGTGATGCCACCCTGAATAAATGGACCAAACACGTCCCTATCAATTTACCACCATTACCACCAGCCATTCCACCTGCTCGCAACACATAGAAAAAGCAACAGCAACAACAAAAAGGCATGCACGTTTCATTCACTATAATTTACCACTAATTCCATTAATTATCGTAGAAAGCTTTCATATGTTGCTCAATTTTATTTTAATAAATTATAGCTCAAACAGAAAATCAAAATCAAAAATATATTTAGAGTTGAAATCGATTTGCTTGCAAAAAAAAATGTATATTGTAATGCACAAATATCGCCAATAATCAAGTTGATTTTGGAATGGGCAATCCAGCAACACAAAATTTTATTTTATTTATACAATTTTACTTGTTTTTTTTTTAAATAATTAAAAAAAAATATGTGCTTGATGTTTTCTTAGTAATCAATTTTATAACAGATGTAAAAATAATTAACACTAATCTTAAATTATTGCGTTATGATCTAATCATTTTTTTTGTTTTTCTTAATTATATAATTATGAAATATGATAATTTAATAATAATTGTTCAAAGATATTTGTTAATCTGACGTATTTATTTACGAAAACAGTACGAATATTTTAGTAGGCTCGTTGGAAAGGTGAGGTATTCAGCTTTCAATCGAGTTGTCGTTGATGTAATTATCTTAAGGGGTTGTCGAGAAATTCATGAAAAACTGAAAACACTGAAAAAATCCATGTAAATATTTTCAATTTATTAAAAAACGCATGTAAATATATTCAATTAATTAAAATATATATATATAAAAAATAATTAAAAACCAATGTAAATATTTTTAAGAAAATCCTATTCACTTTTTTCCAGGCGACTCGGAAACAGCACGAAAATGCGTTCTTAAGGAGTTAAAAACTATGTAAATAACGTTAATTCTAGACTTTTAAGCAGCTACAAGTTTAGATATTTTAAAAACGATTCATCAATATAGTTTAGTTCAGTCCTAAATTTAGAAGTTGTATTGAGAATAATAAAAGACATTTCAGTAAATTAATCATTATTGAAACATATTTAAGATCATCACTTGCTCAGGAAAAAATATCAAATTAAAAAGATAATTATATTGGACATTCTATATAAATATTATTAATATTATTTTGTTTTGTTAAGGTTTTAGTATTAATATGTGTAATTTTTTGGTATTGTACAATCACAGCGATCTTTTTTCATTTAATAATTAACACATTTATTTTTTTTCTCAAGATCATTATGTATTTATTTTTGGAATATATTTGAAATATTGTACAAGTATCCCCCGACTTATGAACTCTCTCAACTTACGAATAAAATTCTAAAAGCTCTAACTTGTTATAATAAGATATATAGCGATAAAAAAAGTAATAAGTAATACTTTTCAATGTAGCCATCACAATTTCAAGTTGATTTTTTATTTTGTATTTTGTTTATTTTAATCTATTTTTTCAAATTTATGCAGTCAGTAATACGGAATGTAAAATATATTTATATATATTGCTGGTATTATACAATATATTTTATGAAGTGCAGATTGAATTCGGTGAAATATCGTTAACATTCCAAATATTGTTTTTTATTTATATATATTTTTTTTTGTATTGCGTTACCAGAAAACAATATAGAAACAATATTTCATGCACGCGCGTTTTGTGAACGATGCAAATAATTTTCAATTAATAATTTGATAGATACAAATATAAATGTCGATGGGAATTAATTTCGTGAATTTATGCGCGCCCAATGGTATTTCATAAAATTCCGGTCCGACGATAAATTTTTGGCACGGCCGAAGCTAATTGGAGCGGACACGCATGTCGAGAGCTTTGTATGCGGCAGCAGAGCACACACTCCCAAAGAAATGAAATATAAATGGTGAATGCGAAGAGAAGAACAAGAAGTGGAAGGTGACTTTCCACAAAGAGTTTCCTCCTCCTGCTCTTTCTTCAACGGGTGCCGTGCGGCATTGCTTTATGTAGCGGAAAAAGTTTTGGATAAATCTTTTCGACCCAGAAGGAATTGAAAGGAAAAGTGTCACGGGTGTTAATAGTTTCTCCCTTTATCCATCCCTCTTTTCATCTCCGGGCACCGCAGAAACCCCGATTTCCAGACACAAATCGCTTTTTTTCTCGGTTCGTGTTATGTAATGTATTAGGTGTTAAGTCTTAAACGGGATGGGGTTTCTGCCGAAAGTTGAACGCATTATAAGCACAAATTATGCATAAGGGCTTTTATTCATTCAGATAAAACCGAAGTTGTTCTATGTTCACCCGTAAGATTGTAAAGACGTACTACAATGTTAATTAATAATGGATACAAGATAAGGTTGTACGTGGAAAGGAAACTTACCGACATACAATTGGCAACTTGTGTTAATACAAGTTACAAAATACTTGTTAAAGCGATTGATTAGATAAATTCAAATAGTTGTCGTGATGAACTACAGTAATGATAAAAAACAATGGTAATCATTTCTATAATATATGTATGAGATTCTTTGGTCATTTGGTCACAAAACAGCGACAAAATAAATAGTTATTCTGTATTAACACTCTTCGTGTTTTTTTGCTATTCTGTTTTATTTCTGTTCTATTTTGTCGCTGTTTTGTTTTGTCCTGTTCTCTTGTATAACTTTCTGTTTTATCTTGTCCTGATATAACATGTTCTGTAATGGGAAATTATGTTTAGTCCGGTTACCTTTATTATTTGTCCCGTATTAGTCTCTTACTGTATAGTTTTAAGTTAATAAAATATGATTATATTATATTTTTATTAATTAAAAGCAATTAAGATGTCAAATTTTCTGAAGCTAAGAACTTTGATGCATCAATATGTATTTCAATCAGGTGTACCAACATCTATATTAAAATATCAGTAATCAGTATCAGTATTTTAAGTATATGTCTACAATAATAGTTATAATATTAACTTTTTTTTTAATTATAAAAGTAAGGTGTCCAAATATTAATTACATGTACTTTTGAAGATTCTTGAGAAAATTATTATTTTATTGTTCTTTTCATTATATTCTTTCAGTTTCCTTTTCATATTTTCTAATGTTTGCTTGATTTTTGATTATGTTACATCAATAAACTTCTATAAACATATATCAGTCTACAAAGTAACATTCAGTTTCATATTCAGTTATATAAAGTTTTAAGTGTATGCCGAGGCTAATATATTAAAAAAAACACATACTTCTTTCTATGATATACTTTCAGTTTCCTTTTTACATTTTTTAATGTTTGTTTCTATTTTAATGCCTTCTAATAAGCTATTATACTTTATAATAGTTTTAACTATTTAATTCTTTTTGAGAATTCTTGATAAAATTATAGTTTTATTGTTCTTATCATTATATTATTTCAGTTTCCTTTTCATATTTTCTCATGTTTGCTTGAGTTTTGATTATCAACATTATGCATCAGGTGTGCCAACTTCTATATTCAAATATCATTCTACAAACTAACATTCAGTTATATAAAGTTTTAAGTGTATGTCGAGGCTAATATATTAAAAAAACACATATTTCTTTCTATAATATACTTTCAGTTTCCTTTTTACATTTTCTAATATTTGTTTCTATTTTGATGCCTTCTAATAGGCTATTATACTTTATAATAGTTTTAACTATTTAATTCCTTTTGATGATTCTTGATAAAATTATAGTTTTATTGTTCTTTTAATCATATTCTTTCAGTTTCCTTTTCATATTTTATAATGTTTGTTTAGTTTTACTTGTGCTGCATCAACACAATGGATCATATATATATATATATATGTCAGGTGTGCCAAATATGTGTGTGTGCACAAGCATTTAGTTTCATATTCAGTTATATTAAATTTAAAGTTCATGTCTAGGCCAATAGATTAAAAAAGCACATGCTTCTTCCTATAATATTTGTTTCTATTTTGATACCTTCTAGTAGGTTATCACACACTATGATAGTTTTAACTATTCATAACTATAAACGAATGCTTAAATTTTGAAGAGTCCAAAAATAATTAACATTTGGTTTTTTTGAATCTAGTTGAATGGTACGAATGGAGATTAGAGAGATGCCTGAAAAGTTCTCTCACACTCTTCAAAAGCAATTTGAAAGGGACGAGAGCCGAAAATGAATAAAGAAAAAAAAAACACGCTGAAACGACGGGAGGGCATTCAATTTAGTGCCTATTAAGTGAATGTAGATGGCAGCGGTGGCGATTTAAAGTTGGAAGTTATAAAAGTGCGTTCCCGTCGTCGCTTCGGAAACTAATACACATTAATTTCGAGCAGAGAGAAGAAAGAAGTTAATGAAACTTTGATCAAAGATAAAAAAGACGGAATGAAAATAAAAGCTCGATGCTTATCGCCGGACCGAAAATAGTCCGATCTATTTTCCTCCTTCAACTATTTCGTCTTCTTCATTTGTTTTTGTGTGTATGTGTTGTTCTTTATTATGTTTGTTTCTTCTGCTTATTTTTCTTTTGTTTCCTTGTACGCAAGGCCCACCTATTTTGGTTTCAAATCCATCTCGGTTGCTTTCGTTAAACTATTTCTGTTCGTGTGCAATGCAAGTGAACTGAGCCTCTGTTTTTGGGGACAAATTTGAATTCTCTTCGCTTTTATCGCACGTGAAAATCTCGAGGTTATATATAACATAAATACGGGGCGATAATAAATTTAATCGTTACAGCGGTATAAATATGTCTGTGTTAGTGTGTATTTGTGCATGCACATACATGTGAATTGTTGTATGTGTGTGTGTGTGTGTGTATGTGTTTGCTTCCTGGCAAAAGGATCCAGTGTGCGTAAATCAATTTCACCGGCAATTTGGGCCGCCCCCAAGGCACCAAATTGGACCTTTATTGCAACATTAAATTCGAGCCCCACCACCGACTAACGGCACCAACAAAAAAAAAATGTTCCTAGTTCGCTTAACTTTATTGCTATTGAGCGAAATTCAGTTTCAATGTAATCTGTTTATTTGTTACGATCAAAAAAAAAGAGGCAAACACGAATCAATTGGTACCAAACTTTAGAAATGAATAAAAAAAAAGTTTATGGACATGACAAAATCATTTAGAGACGGCCAAAGGGACTGTTTCGAATAGGGTTTAATAAAAACTGACATTTAAAAAAAAATGGTTTTCAAATTTCAATTTTTCTACAAAACCGATTTTCAAATTTTCATTGAAAAAAAATGCATATAAAGGATATTTCAAACATATTTTAAAACTTTTCAGAAAACCATTATATCACAGTAAAGTAAAGGGTTAACAGTAATTCAAATAAAACTCTTGAAGGGGTCGTAGGTCAATTAAATTTGGCGACTCCTGTTGTTAGAGGATTGTCTGGTTTGATGTGTGCACATTTGATGTGTAAATTTTAACAAATCATTGGAGAACTACAAAATCTGAATATTTATTGCAATAATACTAACAGAATTCCCGGGAATGCCTTATATAGTAGTCTCGTGCCTAGGGAATAAAAAAAATGACAAGATTGAGCAAGCCAAATATTTTTTTATTATCTAAAAATAATTAAATATTAAAGCATAATTTATACAAAAAGAGTCTCTTGAAATAAAATAATAATTTATTGAATGCGTTGTTTAATTTAGTAGCAAGTTTGCGGTATTTATTTTTTTTAATTTAGCAAAGTGATAAAAGCAAACTGCGTCTTTGGAAAGGGCTAATGTTGACCGTAAAAGAGAGGAACTGGTGAGAACGTCGTGGAAAATTGCGGCGGAACGTTTTATTGGCGTGTAAGTGTGTAATAAAGATGCGGCCCTTATGTCAACTGCTCGCGTCAACTCGTCTGTTATCAAATCGTTTAGCTTTGAACCGCGAATTTCCCAGGGGCAATTAAAACTGACGCAAAACCATCATCTCGTGCACGTCCGCATCCGTACACAAAACGAAATTATGTACGGATTGTAAATGTATAACATCAATACACGCTACACTTTCCAAACGCAAATCCCAGCACGTTTTGCAACTTCTAATCGTGTTTAACTTTCAAACATTGTTCTCTGTTAAATGCTACACGTTTAACAATGTAAATATGCAATGATAACTAATACAGAAACACCTCGCATAATGCGGTTAATCGCTTCTGCTAGTATCCCGAATTGTTTGAAACCGGACTAATCAAGGAACTAAATATATACACAAATAAAGACGCAAACTAGAATCAATTGGTAGCAAACTTTAGAAATGAAACTTTTATTCATAGTTTGTTTTGAAATTGCAAAACTGGACTACAGTGAATCCAGACTGATCGAAACCGTACTATGCAAGGTATATGATTTAGAGGAAAAACGACGGCCAACATCATTTTGTTTTCATGTTTACAATAAATTGTTATTATTAGTATATCGGTATATCATAACAGAAGATTTTTTTTAGGTCGTGTAATTTTATTTAAAATATGTTCTGTCAATGTTTTTGCTGTTGTCTCTTTAATTCTCAGTGCAGCTGTAAACATGTACAATATTTATATTGCACTTTCCAACAGGTTAACTACCTGACATTCAAAATATAAGTACCTGGATGTTAATTCTATAGAAACCGAATGGTTATAAAAAATAATATCACTTCAAAGTTGATACTTTGTATATGAACAAAAATATTTTAAAACACGGTCATAAATGTAAAATAGAAAAAAATTAAAAATATTTGAACTAAAAATATTTAAATAATTAATTACTTTTATGTAGTAATTAATTAGTATTATTTGATAGATTTATAGTCATTGTCAAGAAAACAGTTATACTTAATAATGAGTTGATAATTATTTTGTTATTACTAATATTTCTTTCAAATTATTAACAAAAACAACAACATGTGTTTTTTTTTAATACGGGGCCGCAAGAGGTGGTTTCAACTCGTTCCCTATTTAGATGGAGCCACATTATATAACTTTCATGGCGTAATTATAGATTTTGCAAAATGCATATTAATAATCTATGGTTCTTTGTTTCCCAAAAATGGGGTTGTTGATATTTTAATTAGTCGCGAAATTACAACACAACTACAAAGAAATATGTTAAGTCCCAGAGCAAAAATGTTTAGAAACGCTGCTATATAACATATATCCGAAATCAAATTCCCGGCATTCGAAATCCCGACAATATTAAAATCCTCTACTTACCAAGTAAATTACAAAGTATTATTAAGGGGTTGGACATAATGATGATTAATACTAATTTTATTTTAGAATTTTTCTTAATTTTAAAGTTTATAAGTCAACGAAAACAAATACAATAATAATAATAGTATAATGTGATTGTATTATATTTTAGATTATTTTTAATTGTTAAGGTTTATTATGAATAAGTCTATATCAAATAATAAAAGATACTATCGGGATTATGGTTGTCGGGATTTTGATTGGCACTGATAGTCTTCTTTTCTAATTATTGTAAATTGTTTAACAAAAAATCTAATTTATTAATCAAATCAATTATCTCGATATTATTAAATTAAAGATTTGAATATTCTTATATGAGCTTATGAAAAAAAAAGCACGGATGGAATAAATAACAAGGTAGAAATGTGTTTTGTGTAATATCGTAATAATTGATTTTGTTAGAAAATGAGTTCGGCAAAATAACAAAGTTAACTTTTTGAAACTCTTAACTGTCGAACAACAACATTGACCGACTTTTTATATTCGTTTGTGCAATGACAGTTGAATGGTGCGCAATCTTTCTTCCACACATTTTTTTTTTTTGATAGAACCAATTGTGGACTAATTTGACGTGTCACGTTATTTTGTGTGCTTGCGGCAAAGTGCAAAAGATCCGCATTTAGTCAAAATATGAAACAAACTTGCTGACTTCTCATCACAATGGGAACAAACGGATCTGAAGGTATTTTCATTGGCGCCGCCATCGAGAAGAATAGTGACCCATGGCGTGCACAAAAGGACCGCGGCTGCGGCAAAAACTTGAAAGAGACCAAAAACGCCGTTCAGTTGACAATATTGACAATCACTTCAAAGTCACCCGAATTGCAGACGGGAGGCGAAAGGAGCGAACTGAAATAAAGAAGACGGAGAAGAAGACAAATAAAGGAGAGCAGAAGCGGTGAGAGAAGTGAAATGAAATAAATAGTGCGGCTCCCTTAGAATGGGAACTGTTTACACAAAAGGCAGCCACGGCGGACCGCATTTTACTTTTACACAAACACTGAATGAACACTACTACTACAAAGAGGAAAAGGTGCCGAAATCGGTTTTGAATTTCATTCATGCGAGAAGAATTTTAATCTGCCGACGAGACGCGATGTTCCGACTGACTGCAATAACCATTTAAAGGAAATCCAATTAAATTATTAAATGCTTACCATTAAATTCATCTCCACGAATAAACGAATTTTTCATTTCTCAAGCAAAGAAATGTATACCTTAAACATTAAATTTTTCCTATAAGGTTTATATATTTTCAAAAACATATTATAAAATATGTAGTTGTAATAACCTTAATTCACTTCCATTATATGAATATAAATAATTAATGAATATCCATGTACAATTTCGTCATTAGTCTGGTTTCAAACAGTCCGGTATATTGGCAAAATCGATTACCACCTGCACTATGCGAGGTATTTATGTAATATATTTGACTATATAAAGAAAAGAAAAGATCATTTTTGATAGAATGCGTACTGATCAAAACAGTGTGATATATTATTGTACAAAAATATTACGTAATATGTAAACATGCTGTACTATGTATTAATTAAAAGTTAATTTAGTATTCAATTATCTTCATTTTTTCTGACATAATTAATAATTATAAATTTGATTTATAAAAGTTAAAAGGTTTTAGGTCTAAGATAGGTTAAAGATATGATTCAGGTGCAGGACACGTGACGAAACGAAATCTGTCGCTTATTTATTTTTTATACGCGAAAGGATTTTCCTCCAGGATAAAAGCTGATAGATCGCGCTCGAAAATCTTTATTACCTTCGAGAAATATTATATCCAGCAGACGCTGCTACTTCTTCATTCACAATTTATTGTAGCTTCTACATAAAACGCAACAAGAAGAACATGGAAATGGGTCTTTGGGAAAATGAGGAAACGTCTGGAAAGGAAATAATTTGAGAATGATTAGCATCTGCGTTAGTCGCGCAGACTGTGTGTACATTTGCATTCTACAAAAAAGCAAACAGACACGACGATGAAAGGAATTGCAAGGATATCTTGTAAAGATGAGCTTTCGCGGAGGATTCGTTCTTGATACAAATGGAAACTCTGTACATGCATATTCATTATTGCTGCTCTCACGTGGAATGCTCAAAGAATGCGCGACGAACGAAATTGCAGAGTTTCATTTAAAATTTCGTATGCGGGTTTGTTAAATGCCCGCATTAATTAATTATATTAAAGGATTGAGGGTGATGTTTGCGACTGCAACCCTTATTTACCGGAAAACCCATACATTTTTCTATTCTCAGGACTTCACGAATACTCGTAATTTATGAATGTTGTGGTTTCTATCCTTGATGTTTCGTTTAGTAGGTATTTTGTCTTAGCACACGTGGGAATGAGGCAGGAAACCCATTAAGAAATGCTCCAGTTGCAGGTGGCACAAGCAAAATTTCCTGTTGGTTTCAACAAATGGTCTAAATGGTTCCTATTTAATGTTTCGCAACAAAATTATTGATATATCCTTTAATATTATAAGAGTATAAGCATACAATATTAAATTACTTGTAGAAGATTCGTACTAATACAGAATTATGTTATTTTTGTAATAAATTATTTTAAGTATAGTAATAATAGAAATTGCACAAATAAAAAGAAAGTTCTTCCAACTTATAGTCAGATAATTATTATTTTTATTTTAACTGTTTCAATAAATATTAGTTTCATTGTTTAAAAAAACAAGTTAACAGAAATATACTACATTCACCAAACTATTTAAAATTATTTATAAATCCATTTACAGCTTTACTCACAATCCATTAGCAAATTACTTGTAAGAAGATTTATGACTGCAGTAATCGATTTGCATTCGTCAGATTACGAATCTGTATTCGGTTTTTGGTGGAAGGATCTCAGGGAGTTGCAGTTGCAGCTTTTAAGGTAATTCATGTACATTATAAATTTCATATAAAAAATTTGACTTTTTTGAATTAATGATTTATATTTTTCAAGATCTATATATTCGGATTTAAATGTAAGAAATAGCAAACTTCAATTTTGCAAGAATTGGAGAAAAAATTGAAAATATTTAATTAATATTTCATATTTAATGAAGGAAATGCAGTCATACTTTGAGAAACATTACCTCTGATTTCTAAGTCGGATATTATCTAAGAACATTGATAGTTTTGGATAGTTTGGCGCAAAATATAGCTAGAAGTTATACTAGAAGAAGAAAAAAACATCCAAGAATTTAGATAAATTTTGATAGAGATGATGTTAGAAATTGAATGAAAGATTTGAAAAACCTTATTAGCAACGAAAACTAAGAAAATTAAGACGAAATTAAATAATTTCTTGCCGAAAAACTATACTAAATAATTCGCTTTTATTTACTCAAAGCCATGGTCCATTTTTAAAACGGACGATAAAAAGATTGATTTCAATGGTGATTTACACTTATGCAAAATGCACTATGAGGAGTTTATTTTTTAACTCTGAAGTTCTGGAAACAAGAAATTTTGAAATTAACTGAAAAGTTATCGATATTGTTAATATTATTAGATGATAATTGAACCTAAAAATGCGAAATTTTTACTCAATCTAATAAAATTTTCCAACTATAACGGAAATTAGAAGAAGCAAATATTTTTTTTATAGGTCTTTTTGTGTACTTTATTTTTGTATTGACACTTTGCATATTCTGGTTTATTTTTATGCGGTTTTAAAGTACTCGATTAATCCGGTTTCAAACAGTCCGGAATATTAACGTACCAATTACGCGCACCATTTGCTCAATTTCTTCTTGCTGAATCGTTATTTTTGAACATTGTTCTTCTGTTATCTTTAGGTTCTCATTTGGTCATTTCGTTCTTCCCTTTGGAAATTATTGGTCCACTTTTAGGGCGTAACATATATCGACTGGTAAATTAATGAATGGATGCGTGGAAACGTGGACCGGAAATTTTTCACCCTCTTAAATGATTCGAGGGACGTTTCCTTAAACGTCCCGCCATAATTCATAAACGTTTCTGTTCTGATGTTGTATTTAGTAGGTATTTCGTCCCACACGTGGGAATGAGAGGAAACTATTAGCGACATTTAAACACATGTCACGGAGAGATAGAGACCCATGTGCACGACGGACGAAAAAAAATATCCAAAAGTGCAGCTGTTGAAAGACATCTTCTGATCCACGCTCATGTACATATTTGAAGTTCCTCCTCACTCTTCCTTTTTCTTATTCCTTTTTTTTTATTCATTTCCATTCCCGTCGTCGTCTTCTTGCTTATTCTCGGTCCACTTCTGTTGCTCCTTATTAATTATGACAAGCGAATCTTGCGATAACGTTGTCAACATAACGCACACTTGTTTCTTTTTTTTTCTCGATGATTTATTTCCGACGCACATTTAACTTCTTTCAACTCCAAGAACACACGCATAAGATTTAAATATATTTTAGCTCCCTGTAATTATCTATAATTATAAACTCCTATTTCTAAGATACAGTAAAATATTGAATCTTATAGAAAACGCATGAAAATGTATATAATAAAATACAAATTTGCTCACAAAATAAATTATAACATTCATTAATAAAACTTAATCAACTAACTTCAATAAAATAAAACGAATAATATCAAATATCTTTCTTTATCACTGAAAATACAGTAACTTTTTGTACAACAAAATCGAGATTTTATATTTATATACAATGTTTGAATTCAACTCGCATAGTCCGGTTTTTGAAAACCTGTTTTTAGAGGAAATTTATGTAATTCAAAAACCGGGTTTTTGTGCCTAGACTTAAAATATAAAAACTATTGAATTATTTGATTAAAAACATAAAAATGTTTACACAAAATCGTCTCTGTTACGTGAATGTGAAAAAAAATGAAGGTTTTCACAGCTTCATTAAGTTTTTGGACAAATATTATCAAAATTATATCCAAATTATTAAATAGAAGATGAAAAAGCGTTGAAGCAGAAAAACCAAATCATAGTTTGCTTTGAAAAAAAAACAATTCATAAATAACTTCAAGAACCTGAAGATGTGAATTTAGAGCATACAAAGAGAAGAATGAATAATTTCTGAATAGTTTCTAGCAAGTGAGAGATTTTCCTATTTCTGTACATTTTTTTATGTGCAATAGATCCGTGTGAGCAATAATTCTAAAACCGGTTTTGTAGGAAATTTGGGATTCGAAAACCGGTTATTTTTTAAAGGCGGTTTTTGTATAAGATAATACCACTGACTGTTTGAAACCGGACTTAAGTCTATTAAAATAATAATTGATAAAAATAATATTGTGCAGTACTTTATTTTTATTTTGCTTAATTAAAATTTAGTTTATTTTTGAAAATTTAAACCGGTTTATTCACTTTCTAATTATTTTTTAAAGTTAACAGACGAATCAAATATAAAATGCATTGGATCTTACCAAAAACACACACAAAGGTCTATTAATAACTTGTACATGTAATACAATTTATTTATATATTCACGTTTCCAACTGCACTCTATTGACGCAGATGAACTACGGGAAGAGCGATTTAATAATTCATTACGTAATAACATAGTGCATCATGGCTAGAGCATTATTGAAGTGAGCAGTGAGATATTCATGGTTGGTAATTGCTGTATTGATTCTATATATATATATATTAATCAACGTAGTTCAAGTAAGATAAATGAAACTTTAATTTCGAACATTTCCAGCTGGAAAATTCTCACAATTTAAATTCATCTTAACAAACTGTTTTGATTTTCATCAAATTGAGTTGACAACTTAAACGTTACATAAAAAATATAATTCGTTACTATTAAATGTTATAATTATAATTCAGACTTTAGCCAATAATTTATGTAATATAGAAATACAGTGGAACCTCGCTTAACGAGTTTAATGCGTTCCAAAAATTTCGGATTTTTACTCGTATAGTGAAATACTCGTATAGTGAAACACATTCAAAACTACACATAAAATGATGTAGTAGGCGCGCAATCCGGGACTTCTATTCTCATTGTCACTACTCGTTATGCGAAACGTCGCTTGTTAAGCGAGTAATTTTTCTTACAAATAATTTTGTTCGTTAAGCGAGGTTCCACTATATTTCTATTAACAAATACGATGCATTTCACGAAATTGTTTTGTTAAAACTACTTTTTCAAAAAACAAATTTGTAAATTATCAATCAAAATAAAATCACATTTTAAAAATTGTATTTGAAGTTGATTATTTATGCTATTTTTCTATATACACAGTTAATGCATTTAACACTAAGCTATTATAAATAACAAATCAGTATTATTTTTAACAAATTTCAATATTTTCAATGCAATTTGTTTCAAAGTAAGCACCTTTTTTTTAAATGTTGAGTGTTAATTTTTAGCAGAAACTTCTTTAATTTTGACTTTGTTTTCGGTGTTACATTGCTAACAGAGTATGTATTTAATAAATTATTTTATATTTTTGAAACGTATTGATTGGATTGGGTTTTGATTTACAATTTCTTTCCATCTTTTAGTACAATTTCTGACAATTTTTTTATGTTCAATTGCGAACTTTGTTCTATCAAAGCTTTGTTATCAAAAGAAACGTTATGTCGGTATATTATTATTATTATTAACATGGGATCTCAACTAGGGTTTATACAAAACCGACCTTAAAATATTGAGAATATTACATAAAACTAAAACATAATCAAATTTATACCATGGAAAATTATATAGAAAAACGAATAACATGAAATGACTATAAAATAATAATTTATTGCTTCTTTTTCTTAAGATGAAGTCATTTCTTCAAGTTCTTGAAAATATGTATATATCAGGGGCGACCCTACCCGAAAATATTGAAAGCTGCACCTAAACTTTTTGGTATAATAATTTAAAAAAAAATCTCAATCATAATATAAAATATATATAATATTTGTGTTTTGTTGTGGCTCAACTATCCACAACAACACTCTTGAAGAGCCGCATGTGGCTCGCGAGCCACAGTTTGGCCACCCCTGATATATATCATTTTTTTAAATTATTATCTCAAAAATAAGACTTAATTCCTCTCAATTTTCTGTTTGTTTCATTAAACTTAATACTTAACAACATTCCCGTTTTATGCCAGAAGAGATTTTGTGTCAAAATGTTTATGTTTTTAATCAAATAACAAAGCCTAATCTCAAATGAAAAACGTACATTTCACAAATAAAATATTCCAAACTTTTTAATTATTATATTGTTCCTTAATAAATATATGAATTACATAAATAATTAGAGACAAACATAAAGTATGAATGAAAAAAAAAAACGCATGAATGGAAAAAATAAGTTTCTATATGTAAAATGTTTCTAATTCTGAGTGTTATACTTCAGATTAAGTGACTGAGATTGATGGACTAAAGGTATTAAATGTATTAATTAAATAGATTAAACATTAACAGGAGCGATGGTAATTAATTAAGTTGCATGGATTATTATGTAATAAAGAAGTACACGGATTTGCTCTCAACATAATTTAAAACTTATCGTGGTTTCAATCAAAAACAAGTTATCTGTCTAATATTCATCATAGAAAACAGTGTACATAACTCGTTAATGTGTATTATGAGTAATCGTATACAGATTCAAATTTCATGATAACAGAATAAAAGTATTATTTACATTGCACATTAAATATGAAGTTTTTATTTTAATTTAGTTTCATAGAATTTTTGGACAATTTTAAAATTATTTGATACAAAAATCCAAAATATTTGGGTTCTTTCTCACAATAAATGGAACACATTATCGTATATTACATTAGTTTATAAAAAAAATTGAATCCGTATGCTCGTACTGATAGTTTAAATATTATTATTCTTGCATTTTCTTCAAACAATTATGAATGTTTCATTAATTATACTGTAACTATGTACATACTATGAACAAGATGAACTAATTGAGGTCGGAAGCATCATTGTTCTCTATAAAAAGCCTGAATAATTACATTTCCTAAAATAGAGTTAATAGAGTATATCCCGCAATCATGTAAACAAGGCATGCAATTAATACAAGTAGAGAATCTTTGTCATCGTGTTCCTCGTCATTATCATCATTACTATCGCTATCTTCCGCTCCCTCTGTGTGTGCTCAAAAGCTGCGGAGCTTTAGGGAATTAATATAATCTCTAAACGTAGATTTAGATTTGAAATGTTTAGCGAACTAAACAAATATTGGGATGGCGGCGGCAGCAGCTTCGCGCTTCCGTTTACATTGGAACAACCAGCCGAAACCCAGACGAAAACCAAACCGCAAGCTCAATTCCAATGATGGACAGCGATATCAAAACCGAACGTGCGTTTGATTTTCATCTGGTCTCCACCGAATCAAAGCTTTATCTCATTTTTTGTTTGATTTTGATGATGATGATGATTTGAAACGGGAAAACGTTCTAATTATCCCAAACAAATCGTTAATACTGTTTGTCCGTTTTGTAAACAGTTTGTTTGAAGTGTTTGCATAACTCAAAAACCTTTGAGCCTAGACTTAAAACATTAAAAATAGTAATTATTTGATTAAAAAGCTTATATTTCAATTATCCTATAGAATTGTCGATACATTAGAAAAGTCGATACATAAATTACTTGGGTCTATATAAAATTCAATAAAATCCAGACAATATCATTTATTATTTGATATAGAAAGGTTTAATGATACTTTCGGAATTATGGTTGAAGAGATTTCGAATATCACCGAAATTACTTTAAGAAGCTGAAAAAGAAAGTTTGTCCAGTAAATTTTATTTTTGTATAGTTTTATGTAATATTCTATCTTTTTTTAAGTTTTTTTTGTGCAGACTTTGGTCGATTTTGTTTTGTTTTGTTGTTTTTTTTTAATTTTATTAATTGAAAAGTTTATCTCAATTTTTATTTGTGATAATTGGAAAACCGGTTTCTTAGAAAAGTTGAGATTCAAAAACCGGTTTTTGTACAAACACTGTTAACTTGTCCAAATATAGATGAAACTTGATAATAGTGTTCTAAAACCAAGGTAAAATTATTTATTGTTCTGATATTTGCTGTGATTATTTGTATATTCAATGATAGACCCTTTTTTAAATATCTAGTATGTAGTATATTACATAATTGTTTTAACCATGCTGAAAATGGTGGAAATATAGCGCTTATAAAACCGTTATATAAAAACCAACTTTTTTTTATTCCAAAATAAAATCGAATTGTTTTAGTTAAGCTGTCCATTCGAAAGAAGAAACCTGCGGTTATAGCAAAAACGCCTTAATAAATACGTGTCAGGTTGACAGATCACTTAGATTCAATGCTGCCAACTGTTGATCCATAAATCACTGCGGGGTCGAGTTTAGGAGCTGCGCGTGCCGAATTCATTTAGGAAGAAAAAAAACTATATATAAAAGTGGTATATGTATGAAAAAGTGGGATGTAAAGAAATCCGAATGTCCTTTTGTGCAGACTAATTGTTCGGTGGACCACGACTCGGCCACAGGAAGAACAACAATAATGCGGCGTCGATATTGGGTTTTGGGTTTGGTGCAGGAACATCTGTTCGCAATAATCGTTAATGTTCCTGGAACACCGACAATCGGATTTGAATAGATTAATAACGTGCACGTTATATGCAAAATTATGCGAATAAATAATAGACGGTTCATTAGTCGGGTGATGCAAAGATTATGTAGGAAACATATTAAAATTGATCCATAATTGCATTCATATAATATGCAAACCAACAGGATCCGCTTTCATTCAACAAATTTTTTTAGTTAAAAGTTGATTAAAATAGCGCAATTGGCCTTTCAGCGGGCTTAATGGATTTTGACGATGATGAAAATGTTCAACCATTTATTATTCATATGTCCTATCATTCATTTAATGACGAAAGCTAGATTTCTACTATGAAACGTACGATTTATGATAAATATTTTTGTATACACTACTATATAAATTGTAATTTAAATTTATAAAGAGACTTGAAACAGATCTAAAACTTTCATGTAATCTTTATATTGTAAACAAAGTAATTCTTGTCACTTCTGTATATTTTCTATGTTGTAATGAAAAGAAAAATTCCATGAAATAAGTACATAAAATAATATTTTTACTAAATATACATATGAAAATTAATCCTTTTTTGGATTCTAAATCACTATAATACGATCTAAGCTTAAAATTGCCTGAATTTACCAATTACACATATATTTTTCATTGAAAATATTGCTGAAATTTAATAAAATTTTAATTTGTTTTAAAAGAAATCCAAAGATTTTTTTAATTTTAGATAACAAAAAATATATAATTTATAAATATATATTTATTGAATGCAAAAGATGATGGTTTCTCATTGTAAAATTTAGAAAACTTTGTTAGCAATGAAGACGAAATTAAAGAAGTTTCTGCCAAAAAAAGTTAACTGTCAATGTAATAATTGTTAAATGAAAATTAAAAAAACAGATTTTAAACTCATACTTTATTTATTTTTCACTTTATAGTTGGTGTCTTATTTTCTTTGCCTAAAAAGTTATTCACATTTTGGCCTAAATATTTTTCTTCTGAAAACTGAGTTTAAGTAAAACTATGTAATTTCGTGGAACGTTTCCTATTCGTTAATCGAGGTATGTTTATATATTGTTTATTTGCTTGCATATTTACAAAAATATAGCTGAATATTGTTGTTTCTTTAAATAATCAGTCTTATATGAACTAAATTATTTCATAAACTAACAATTATAGTAATATGATTAAATTATATAAATAAAATTTTATTAAATTCATTAAATTGATAAAAAATGTCATATTTCGATAACAGTTGCGTTGAATACCATAAATATCATTTTTGAGACATCACATTTTATCAAAAAAATAGTTTAAGTTTTCTTATTTATGTTTATAAAAAGCAAAATTTAAAAAATCATCAAAATCCCGACTACCATAAAAATGTTATAGTAGAAATTTATAATAATAAAAGACACTGTCCGGATTTCGATATAGTCGGAATTTTGACATAGTCGGGATTTTGAGCCAGCCGGGATTTCAAACGTCGGGATTTCGATACACACGGGATTTTGAACATAGGGATATCGAACATCGGGATTTCGATTTTTGAATATACGAGTATTTCACTATACTAGTAAAATTCCGGAAATTGGAACGGATTAAACTCGTTAAGCGTAGTTCCACTGTAGTTGAAAAATATATTTTACTAAATAAATCTTTACATGTACTTTTCTATTATAACCCATGAAAAAAATGTAAAACAAGATGTATAGAAAATTGTGAGTATATTTTTTTTTTCAATTTAATTCGAGTATATAATTGTGCAGTTCATTGGTGTAAGAGTCAGATGGCTGTGATCTTTTAAAGTTTGAAATAATCTCGAGGGGAATCTACGGTGCAATGGTACAATGGAAACTGGAAATTTAAAAGTCATTCAATATTTTTATCTTGCACTGCATTCAAATTGAAAATTATTCACGGACGAATAGCAAGGGTTCTTTTGTCGTCGCGAACCTTTATATTTCGTTTGCTTCCTTATCGGCAGGTCGTGTAAGAGATTACAGGGCAAAAATTAAACGGACCGGCGTCGAAGAAGAGCAAAATAAAAAAGAAGTGCAAAAAGAAAACTGAAATACTTTAAGGGATGGTTGGGCAATTCCATGGGCCGTAGTGATAAAGTGTTAAGTGCGGGAAGGAGGGTGGCGGCGGCGGCCAAGGGCTGAAGTTTTCCAGACGGTTTAAGCAAAGGAAAAGAAACCAAAACGAAGAAGCGAAAACAGAAAATGGGGGAGAAACATGGAGCATTCGGTTAGATCTTCGTGGCACTTTAGTCAACGGCTCGTGCGAAATGTTATTGAGGGTGAAATGAAATGAAATCTGCGTGTTCGCTAAAGGGATGTGAATTATTTGCGATGATTATAGGCCCACAGATACTGTTTATAAATGTTTCTTTGGAGGGGTGAGAGTAAAACGACAAAGGCCTGAAGGGAGTGAAACTGCGGTTGAAAACGCGTCTTGTACGAAGACGCGTGTATCGTCTCATATGATGAAGGCAATTCAAACAAAAGTTACATAACTATCATTACGAGAGTTTCATCAAGGCGACGGTCGGAGCGGCGTCTGCTGTTAATTATGTAACTATAGAAACGCGCACACAGTCACACATACACATTTAGTTACATGTCTGCTGAGTTTATCTCAATCTCCTCGAGCCCCGCAGATATGGGGAGCTAAACCGCGCAAACTGCACACAATATTGTTATTGTCGCCTGTTCAACCTGAACTGGGTTCAAAGTTTAAAAGCTCCTTTAAACTAACTTAAAGCAATTTGAACATTTACAAGACGATGCGACATTTTAACACGTTTACTTTATTCGGACTTGATGCTTTCGATTACCCATAGTATAGAATGAAAGATCTTTAAAATTATTTCAACATATAACATTTAACTTTTCCATTATAATTTTCTAATTGGCGAAGTTCAAACTGGAGACAATGTAAATCCTGACAATCAAAATCCCGACAACCATAATCACGACAGTATCAAAATCTAGACCAGTGATTCAGCGAAAAAAAAAATTTGGGGGTCCATGAAATAAAAATGGGGGTCCACAATAGTGGATCTTAACATACACTGATAGTACCTATTTACTTACATTATACTATCTTAATAATATAAAGACATATACATTATTTATAAAAGTATCTATGAAGTAAAAAAAATAAATTATATATGTTTATAAAATTGTGTAAGTTGTAGAATGTAGGCATTCGCTTTGTGGTCTCAATACATTTTGAACTTGTACAAAACCTACACATAATGATATACCAGTATCATATTGTTACAAGCATACACGCAGTCTCAAAGCAAAAGATCTTAATAATTATAAAGAAGTCCCAATATAAATAATAAATTTACAAAAAATCTATATCAGGTAAGTAGGGGGTTACCCAAAACCAAAAAACATGGCAAGGTGTCTACGACACAAAAAAGTTTGGGAACCTCTGATCTAGACAAACACAATTCTGACACTATAAAAAACCTCTACTTACAAAGTAAATTATTATTATTATTACGAGGTATTATTATTACGGCCTGTGCGGTTTTGTTTATATGAATTATGGTTGTTGGGATTTTGATGCAGTCGGAATTTCGAATGTCGGGATTTCGATATAGACCCGTTTAAACCTATATTCGCAGTTATCTCGTTCCGTTCAAATTTTCATTATTCATAACGCGCAAAGACTTTTGCATTTTCATGAAAGCTATTAATAAAATAACAGATCCGGCTCCAGCGACGGACGGTTTGTTTGCATAATAATTCAATTGTTGTAAACACCCCCTAGCAGCGATTTTTTTTTGCTAACCCCGAGCAGCTCATAAATATAAATCGATTTAAGGTGTTCACATTCTGCGTGCGTGTGAGTATGTCTAGACTTGTATGGAGAGAAAAGGAAGGAAGAATGTATGAACGATGGAAATATCGGAGACGGCGGCGGCGTCGGATCTTGCGGTCTGACGTGTGTTTGACGTCCCGTGTGGGGGAGCGGCGGTGGCGTCGGCGGCGGAGCGTGGATCGGGGGTGGTGAACGTTGGATGGCTTTTTTGTTACGTACATCGGAAATTGCGCAACGTGTATTTCCGGTCAGCGAGAGGCCGCAAAATGTCATACCGGTAATTGCCGTTATCCCCGAGACAAAAGCACTGCGCGCTTTCCATCCCCTTTTCCAAAAACCATAACAACCGTCATCTACCGTTTCCCCAGCAACTATTGCATTGTTTATGCGGTACCTGCATAGCGATAAAACAATTGTGCGGATGCAGCGGCCGTCCCCGATGCGACCGCATCGGCGGTAATAATAATATTCATTGTGCAACCATAAATTTCATCCCGAATATTTGAGATAACAATTAGGCCGTGAATTCAGTAGAAATTCATTATTTATTGCGCTCTGCCTCTTCCAATAATAAACTATATAATTATACTACATTAATTTTCAATTTCTAATTAATTTGTATACTTAAAATGTTTAATAATAATTTATCAATTTATATGATTAGACTTAAATTTCGCTATAAACATTTCATTATATTTTTTATTAGACATACACTCGGTCCTCTTTTTATGCGTACTCTTTTTATGTGGTTTTTATTTCAAGAATCATTTTTTAAAATAACTATTTTAGGCCATTTTGACACAAATTGGCAAACCATTTCATCGAAAAAGATGATAATTCTTGACGATCATTCAAGTTTCAACGCGAGCTTCAGAATTGCATTTCTGGATATCAGAAATTGTATAAAAAAAATAGCAAAGCCATCGCAAAGTTTAATCACTGATTATATTGTTAAAGGGAAAAAAATCAACATGTGAAGTTGAGACTGAAGAATCATTATCTTCAGGACATAGATTTGATATGCTGACCATCTCTTCTAGTGATGAAAGTGATTTCACTCATATAATTCTAAAGAAAAAAATGTTTTGTAATTATTTTTGTAAAAATTTTCCGTATAAATTTAAAAGGAATATGTTAAGATTATATTTTTCTGAAATTTAATAAACTTGTCTATGATTGTTAACGTTTTTA
>NW_017096368.1:40005-47544 GCF_001412225.1 Nicrophorus vespilloides
TTGTGTCCTCCAATTAATTAACTTAATTTAACCAAAGTATGGCTTAGTTGAGTATATTTTTATTTTTTTACTTTTTTCCCCATAAAGGACATGCTTATATCCGCTCCTAAGTATAATAACTACTAAATAATAAGTAGATGCAATAAAGCATTTTCTTAAAGACTATTTTCTATGAAATTCTGCGATATCACCAATAATATTAAACATTAGTAATTCAAATATTTAGCAATTTTCTTTAGCAAAAAATACTTCGAAAACGAGGGAAACAAGCACACAGACTTAGGTCTAGTCTGAGGTGGAAGAAACTTTGCAGCGGTGAAGTTAATTAATTACATTTATCGAAAATAGCCTTAAGAAATCTTTATAAATTATTTAAGAAATTGTAGATATATTCATGAAACCTTCAAAAAAGTAGACTGTGATTTAGTCAAATAAAATATAACTTTTTTGAAATTTACATGAAATTTTAGAACAATCCCTACATTTTTTCATTACTTTATTTTGTAAACATTTTCGTTTCACTAAGATATTTAATTAATTTATGAAAATTTCATTGTGTTAATTTTTTGTTGAAAATTTTAAATTAATACAATATGCAGGCCAAAACCAAATAAGTTTTTCCATTCTCTTCTTTTCAAATTGTTTCTGTTCGTTTTGATGAATCTGTAATAACTTATGTAAATATAGTTAGTATTTTATAGACGATACTTAATGTATGTAACTATATGCAAAACTACACTCGTCTAACGGAAAGATCAACTCGAATGAGTTGCTATTTTCTAAAACTGCTAAAATATGGTAAATTTATATACATCCAATCTTAGAATCTTGTTTCAATCGCCGTTGAGTTGAATTTTTAGGATTATATGAAACAAATTTTACATTGCCTAATACCTCTATTTTTGGACAATATTAGTTTGGTTCCAATTTACAATAACGAGCATAATCCATTTAATACCTTTGTTTGCTCCCAGAATTGTTTGTTAACCGATCATCGATTTAATAATCGGCTTAAGATTCATATCACCACTAGCATTAGCTTTAAAAAATAACGTCAATGGGTTAGTTAGTAAAATGTCTGTGATTGTTGTCCGAACATAATAATCCTTTTCAAAAGTTTTCGTTGTCCGATTTGTTCGCAGACTAACCTTTATCACAATCTATTCAAAATTTGTATATTTTGTGGTAAAATTCGCATGAATTCCATTTCTTGTCAAAGTTTGAAAACAAAATTATAATAATGAAGATTTAATTACTTGATAATAGAATTAAAAACTTTAAATTTTAATTAAGAAATTACAAACCATAATACACATTTTTTTTTAATTGTAAATAATCGATTTTACCTTATGAAAATTCTTCGATTAGTCCGGTTTCAAACAGTCCTGTATATTGTCTATGTGAAGTATTGTTTTATGTATTAATTATTGCTTTTTGTTTCAATTAAATTGTGTATAGTTTTATGTTTAGCGTGCGTATTATGTGTAGTGAAGAGCGACCGTTTGATATGTGAAATGAATGAAAGCCGGAAAACCGGAAATTACTCGAGCGGCCGCATTATATNAAAAAGCAAATGACGAAAAAAAAAAAGTGGACAAAATAAACGCATCGGTCGAACGGGAAACGAAAACAAATTCAGCAATAATACGAAAAACAACGATCCTTTCAAAAAATCAAATACTGAAATTTACAGAGTAAAATAAAGATAATGTTAGCTAAAAATAAAAACGATATTTAGGGAAAGTTACGAAACATTTTGAGTAGCTTATATTTAGATGGGTGATCAATGTATGTTGTGTATTCACCATTTAATCAGGACAAAATGTACTAGTCCCGATGTGTCCCGATTAAGCGGAATCTACTGTATATAAAATCCAAAACTATTCTAGTACAATCACACGCTCATAAAATTATCACACAATTGACAACAAATAAATATACTTGATTAATCTTTTAGATGTACTAAATATGATTAATGTTTGCTGAATGAAAATAGACAAATTGATTGATATCTGATAATGGCATGGTCATTCCCGAATGATAATTATCAACTGAACGGCGCGTCCAGATGATATAAAGTTTCTTTGGTTATGGGGTTGTGCGGGGGTTTAGGTATGACAAACACGGAGAAACCGGATCCGGAAAGTGGTGGAAAGGAAGAGGGGGATCTGCGACGTGATAAATGAGTGGAAACCGCAAACCGACTCGTCCCTATGATATATATCTCTGATATATAGACTAAACATAAGGGATTCGAAATATCTCACTCGAAGTTCATTTATAAACACGGGCGCAGCGCAAACAAAAGGACCGAAACCGAAGGAAGCTGCGATCTCCTAAACTTTCGATAACGACAGTTCACATCTGCTCCTCTCATTGGACTATCGCCGTTTTCGACCGGATTAATAGCGATTATGTTTTATTAATCATCTCCGAGTCTCGTAAAGTGTGAATTTATGCCAGTGCGGCCGCAAATTAAAACGTGAAATAAACGAGCGGATATTTATACATCCTTAATAATCTTGGAGATATGAGGGAAAACTCATGGAAGTTGAGAGATGAAAAAAAAACAAGAACACGCTTAAACACGTGTTAAATATAAATTTAGATGCTTCCAAGAACGTCCTCCCATTACAACATCATTAACCGCTACTAACGTTTATTATTTACACTTCATATCATTCAGTTTACATGTAATGTTATACTTATTACATGCATGAACTTATCTAACAATTTTATAAGTAAATCCAATATATCGCAATTAGCATTTCAATTCTAAAAGAACTAATATCGATAATATATTGTGTGCTAATAACATATGTTATTAAATACTAGAAATTGGGAATAATTAAAAGCAATATCAATTAATAAATTAACATTATAAAAGTGGAACTATTCATTTTATTAAAGAATTAAATTAATTATTTTTTTTGTTAATATTGACTGTGATATTGGAAAACTGTAATTTAGATTAATTTCTATTTATTATTTCAGATAATCTAAAATTAAAATAATATCTAAACATTTTTTTTTTACTAATGTCTGGTCACAAATTTTCCTGTACGTTGATACATGTTCATTATCTATGTAATAAAAAAATGTACTAAAAATAATTTAAGCGCTATTTCACTCAATGTTAGCATATATTCTGAACAAATGTACAAAAATTTATGTCAATTATGGAGCATTTTAAATTTTACAAACTGATTTCAAAATTTAATTGTAAGAAATGTACGTTCTTGTAAACATAAAGTACGTTCGTATAAACGAAGGAGACATATGTGTACAAAAATATACTGTTTTTTATCGAACGCTCACAATTGTTGAGATTTATAAATATTGAAATAAATTCACAGATAATCTATTTAATATAAATATAAATTCATTCCTAAAAATTCAAATTTCTTACCTTGTTTTCATGCTAAATATTTATTGTATAGAGTGACCCATTTGCTAATTTCAAGTGATCCACTTTAGTTCCGAATAAAAGTAAAAAATTGATTTGTCGAGGCAAAGTTCTTAATAGATTTGTACAATGTTTCGATGATATACAAATATTCCTACACGAAATCGGTGAAAATAATCTCGAACTCAATAATCAACCATGGCTTTCAAGACTTTTGTTCTTAACAGACATTATGAATAATGATTTAAACGTACGACTCCAAGGAAATAATTATACAATTTTGGAAATGTATGAGGAATTGAAGGGTTTTAGACTCGTATTACTGTAATTAGTTAATTCATTACATTTATAGAAAATAGCCTTAAGAAATCTTTATAGATATATTCATGAAACCTTAAAAAAACTAACAGTAGACTGTGATTTAGTCAAATTAAATATAACTTTTTTGAAATTTACATGAAATTTTAGAACAATCCCTACATTTTTTCATTACTTTATTTTGTAAACATTTTCATTTCACTAACACATTTAATTAATTTATGAAAATTTGATAATTTCATTGTGTTAATTTTTTTTCAAGACTTTTGTTCTTAACAGACATAATGAATCATTATAATGATTTCAACGTACGACTGAAAGGAAATAACCATACAATTTTGAAAATGTATGAGGAATTGAAGGGTTTTACATCGAAATTAATATTATTTGATAAAAACGAAAAAAAATATTGACTTTCCTTTGTTAACAAGGAAAATGAAAAAAAAAAAAATATTGATGAAAGCAATCTAAATATGTTCGAAAGTTGGATTTTCGTTATTAAAAGTGTATATGAAAGTTTACATTTATAATAAAGCCCGACGATTTTCAATATCTAAAAATTGAAACTTATAGTTTAGAAATTTTTGATTTTAAAAATTCAACATTATGGAAGGATAAATTCAAGGAATTGCGGAAAGATTTGGAAACAACAGAAGATAATCTTTTCTTCGTTGGTCATCACTTGGTATGAAGTTTTCATCTTTGAAAAAAATTGGTTTTGCGATTTTGTCCACATTCGGTTCAACTTATAAATGTGATCAAATAAAACGACTGGCTTGACTAAATTGACATCACAAGTTCAACATCAGGGGAGCTATTAATATCGAAGAGAACGTTTATAAATAAAGTACATTCAACTATGTTTGTTTTTATAATAAATAGAATTTTATTAGTTTTTATAATAACAATTAAAGTTTAAAAGCGTATTGTAATTATTTTCTTAATAAAATGTATCTAATTATTCACTAAAAGACTGTTTTAAAATGAAAATATCAGGAACGTTTCTGTCCTTTAATATTCACATTGTAGTTGATTTTGACCCGCAGCCAAAAAAGGTTGCCGACCCCGACCATAGATCGGCGTCCCGCGGCTCTTGACCGTCTCTTTTAGGAGAAATTGCGGCTCTCACTATGCGTAAGTTAGCGTTGGTTATATTGGATATCGAAAATTCATTTCTTTAGCACAAATAGCGACAGTAACGTGCGGGTTCCTAGACTTGTTTTTTTAATAAAGAATATCTTAAAACTTGGTTTAAAAACCGATTGAACAACTGTTAAATTGAGAAACAAATTGCGATGTTGCGATGAATATAATTTATCAAACATCAATGTATTATTTTTTTTTTGTATTCCATATTAATTTTCGTAATAATTTTTTTTACAACAAATTGTAGGGAAATTAATTGGAAAATTGCAAATGCCGGTAGGTTTATGCAAATCGAATTTTCAGTTTCGGTCGGAAATTAATGTTTACAAAATTTTACAGCCGCCATTTCCTTTTTGTCTGCGCCGCGGCTTTCGCATCATTTAAATTATCATATTTATCGTTTTCCCCATTGCGCATTCAAAATTTTCATCCAATTTTACCGAATTTATATTTATAGCCGCATATTATAATCTATCTATATATATATATGTATGTACGTATTCCTATAATAATAATGCAATGGTGACCTGCATTATTTCCACGATGCAAATTAAATTTTATAACATCAAACATTATTCATCATCGACACAGTCAGCAACAAATTCATATCCATTTTCAGCTCAGCTTTCAATTTATATTTATGAATACGAGATATTTGCCCACAAAATCCGTAAGCAATTACCTATAATTTAATTAATTTTTTTTTTGCTATCGTAATAATACCTTACGTATATTCATTTAATCAGTTAGTTAGTAAAAAGCCACAGAATAGAATTAGTATATTTTGATCCTGGTAGTATCAAAATCCCGACAAACATATTATGGAACTCTTTTTGTCGAGATTTTGATTGTCGGGATTTCTTATAGCTGAGATATAAAACTAAAATTGTGTGCTGTTAATGAGAGTTAAATTATAGCGACAAAGTTCCAACCTATTAATTCTTTTACCTTTTCCTTAACATTCGCTTTCATTAGCTCATCACTATATATCAGTATAGTGGAACCTCGCATAACGAGCATTTCGCTTAACGAGCAAAACAAATTGTAAGAAAAATGACTCGCATAACGAGTGATGATGAGAAGAGAAGTCCCGGATTGCACGCCTGTTACATCATTTTTAAAAACTATAAGCACCATAATTACATCAAATATATATATTAAAATGAGTTTTGGGGCTGGTTGCCACTTTTATGAAACCACTGACTTCTATAATATAATTTTCAATGTGCAATGTTCAATAGAATTATGTAAGTGTTGACACTTTATGAAATTAATTCGTAAATGTTTATTTAAATCCTAAGAAATGAATTAAAGTTTTCACTTTCAATATTGTAATAAAATAGATTAAAACGCAGCGGTAAACTGCACAGAAAAAAAATAAAAGTTGGATGTTCGGAAAGTTTTCAAGGGAGCGGCGGCGGCGATGATTTCAAAAGTTTGTTTTATTTAATTTTTTTGCTCCCCCGTACTTCTGCTCCATTATTATTATTTTCTTACCGCTTCAGTCGAGTGCGGCTTAAAATTAACTTTCCACGGACGTTGCAATGATTAAAATGCAGCCGGACGAAAGTTTGAAAAGATGGGGAGAAAAAAAAAGAACTATTGATTAGTTATATTTTCCGGAAAACGTTTTTCGCCCGTACTTTCAATTACACTTTTCAAAGGCTTCGTCGAATGCGCAGTGAACGCAACGCTCGGCATTACAAATTGATTACTGTTGTGATTTCATCTGCCAGAATTAAAAGGGATGAAAGGTGGAGGACTTAGATAGAAATCAGACTTTATTGAATGGAAGTGGTAAATTTTTCGTTAAAAGGGTGTTGGAAAGCTGTGTGATGAATGGGACAGCCCGAACTAATAGTCCATCGATCTTGGACTGTCGATGAGTTCCAAGAATCGGTTTGGACGAAAGCGAGAATCGAAGCAAAAAAAAAATATCTGAAGGAGAAATAATGAAGCCGTGAGACGAAACGCAATCCAATAATTGACATTAATCTGTCAGGATTTATCTTCTCCAAATTTCAAGGACAAAAAAAAAATCCTGACGATTTTCATTTAGGTGGTTGGAAAAAATGCGTTCACAAATCTTTCAGTAATTGGCCGTTACATAAATTTCAATATTGTGACAAACCGTCTAGATTATCTCTTGAGATAAAACGGTTAAGTGAAGTGATGAATTCGATGAATAAAGAAAAATCACCAGAAGAAAATCAGGTGAATGAAAGCAATTGTCGGATTGCAACAATCTAAACGTCAGGTTTTATTTTGACGGATGACAAACGGCGCTAATTCAAATCCAATATAGGTCTGACTTTTTTTTTGATTGATGTCTCGTCACAAATGTTTTCGCTACGTTGATATTACAAATGTACAAATATCCGTAGGTACGTACAACGATTTATGTCCGTTAAGTTGGCAGCTTAGAGCAGTAAAATGACTACAAGTAAAATTTTAAATTTTACAAATTAATATCAAAATAAAATTGAAAAGAGTATGCGTTCTTATGAACATATAGTACGTTGGTATGAACAAAAGGAGATACTAGTTCAGTTCTCAAATCTTTTTTTTTATTGATAAATATTTCCTTTTTATTTAGGTTCGTTTAGTAAAAAAATGATTTGAGAACTGAACTAGTATCTCCTTTTGTTCATACCAACGTACTTTATGTT
>NW_017096368.1:47569-61758 GCF_001412225.1 Nicrophorus vespilloides
ATTTTTTAACGTACTTTATGTTCATAAAACTACACTTATTTTACATTTATTTTGAAAATATTTTTTAAAATGCTGCCAACTAAACGAACCTAAATAAAAAGGAAATATTTATCAATAAAAAAAATGATTTGAGAACTGAACTAGTATCTCCTTTTGTTCATACCAACGTACTTTATGTTCATAAGAACGTACACTTATTTTACATTTATTTTGAAAATATTTTTTAAAATGCTGCCATTATTGATAAATATTTCCTTTTTATTTAGGTTTGTTTAGTTGGCAGAATTTTAAAAAATATTTTCAAAATAAATGTAAAATAAGTGTACGTTCTTATGAACATAAAGTACGTTGGTATGAACAAAAGGAGATAATAGTTCAGTTCTCAAAACATTTTTTTTTATTGATAAATATTTCCTTTTTATTTAGGTTCGTTTAGTTGGCAGCATTTTAAAAAATATTTTCAAAATAAATGTAAAATAAATGTACGTTCTTATGAACATAATGTACGTTGGTATGAACAAAGGAGATACTAATTCAGTTCTCAAATCATTTTTTTTTATTGATAAATATTTCCTTTTTCTTTAGGTTCGTTTAGTTGGCAGCATTTTAAAAAATATTTTCAAAATAAATGTAAAATAAGTGTAAGTTGTTATGAACATAAAGTACGTTAAAAAATGTACGTATGAAGAAAAATAGACACATGTGTACACAAAAAGTAGTGTTGTTTACTGAAGTCTGACAATTTAATTATGCTATAGAAGTAAATTAATCGAATTTGCTATATATTGAATTAAAATCAGTTCTCATTCAAAGCACTCACAAATATTGCATTGAAGTGAAATGAAATATGTACACTGTACAGCATTTGCATGGATTTCCATATAGAAAAGATGACACATTTGACAAGTGCATTGAATGTATACAGCGTACACCCCTAGAAAATCCAATATTGCCAACTGTTGATTGCATAATTAATGGAGCGTCGTTCTTTTGTCGAAATGCTAAATGCCGTAAGGGCATCCGAACAAGAATGGCGCATTGAATGTGTGTGTGTGTGTTTGTGTGTTCGCTCACGTTAATACGCAATGACATATGTAAAGGGATGTAATTTTATTTTGTACTTTCCACTGTTCCCCGTTTCTGTCCGTGTTCGGCGCACAAGAAAGGGGAAGGCAAAAACGTTTTTAAATCCTCCCCGGATTCCGAAATTGCATTGTGCAATGGGCAAATGTAAATGTAAACAGGCTTAATCCCGTGTACGAATGTCACATAATATAACATAAGGATTCTTCGTCGCAGTTCTCCCGGTTTTCTGTGTCGCATAAGTACCCAACAATGGTGGGACCTTTACGAGATGTGGAATTAAATGGAAGAAAGGGACGAACTGCATTAAGATGAATGGGACGACCCTCTGGAAAAATATTTAAGGAAGACGAACGGAATCTCTGGATTGATGCTAAATTAAACAACGATAATAGAAATCCCACACAGGACACGCACACTTCAACGCACTTTATTTATATATAGAAGAAGAAAAACATATACATCATACAGTTGATTTTTTCTTTAATTATAAAGTTTGTAAGTCATCTTTATTACATTCTCATAAGAATTGTTAATGTTTAACTTTACATTATTGCAATTAAAAAAAATGGATTTTATTAAAACAATTACAACAACCTAGATTTGTGCGTCAATAAATTCATAAAATTGGGTCACAGTATAACTACAAACAAATGTATGTTTAGAAACGCTGTTTTAATTTATGTTATAGAATTATACCAAATGATTACTATTCCATTGAGTCACAGTATTTTTTCGGGAAATAAGTAAAATTAATTTCCCGAGAATACCCGAAATTTCAGAAAAAATATCAACAATTAAATTAAAGTGTGAAATTGTAAAAAAAAAATCTAATAACATGTAAACTGAAAGTATGACCTGAAAGTATACAGAAAATGCAAATCTGTGTAGATTTCGTTTAAAATATCTTTAATAAGAAATATATACAAGACTGTGGAGGTTATATAACCAGAACTGTTTTTTGTTATTGAATATTCATCTTTTTTAAACTATATTCATAAGTACCTATATTCTGTATACTTCTTTATAACTATGTACTCTATGGACTGGAAAACTATGGTCGATATCTGTTTGATCCTAAGTTGACCAATGGAAATTGTTAAATAAGTGTTTTGTGGAACAGGGTTTTCCTAACTTTTTCTCCAACGGAATGCTTTGTAAATTCTGAAATTATATTAGGCAGCTATGGAGAATTCAAATATTTTGTTCTATGTAACATTGAGATTTTACATTTCACAAATTATTTTCAAAATAAATTTTAAAGAATTGTACGTTCTTACAAAAATAAAGTACTGTTGTTTACTGAAGTATGACAATTTAATTATTATGTTACTGTTATAGAAGAAAATTTATCAAAATTGGTTAATATTGCATTGAAATGAAGTGAAATGAAATATGTACAGCACTTGAATGAATGAAACTTTGTAAATCCTGAAATTTTCAGGAAACACTTTATAGAGTAAGTTTCAATGAGTATTATTATTATATTTTATAAGTAAAAATTTGACTTATAACAAGAAAGTTAGATATTTCTAGCATGCATTGAAGAATTACATATAATATAATAATAATAAAAAAAAAGAATGTTATCAAATCTGCCGTGGAGATTTCCGTTAGACAGAATAAAAGACGTAGGTAGAGAATGCAGAAATCATGGGACACGATTTGTTGCATGAATGGAGGCAGTAGCTTAAGACCGTTTCCAGGCCACTGGATATCCCCGAATCGTCGTGTGTGTATAAATTTCATTTCCTTTTTCTCCACCTTCTGCGGCTTTCGGTTGACGAAATTCGTATAGGTTCTATTGAACATAAATAATTCCGAACTCGCAGGTAAATATTTGCATCGGTCCATATGGAAAAGCAGAACACGACGACGAAGACAATGCAGTTTCGTTTCATTTAAAGTTTCGCAGTTGGAAACGCGACACGATTTATCATCGAGGACATAACCGTCCCTAGAAATTTATATTTATATTGCATATTCTAAATCTAAAGAATAATTTTAGAACGTTTCGTTTTTAGCTGGAAAGACAAATCGCAACTGAAGTCACCTCGGTTTTATTCCATACACAAAGTTTCTGCTCATATCTTCTTTTTAATATGCACCAAAACCTCTCTGCTTGTTTGTTTTGGTTTTCAAGCGGAATTCTACTTTTAATGAAAATTTAAATCGAAATACCCCTGAGGCCAATCGCGCACTAACATGCGATGATGCATGGCCGTTTTCATTATTTCAAAATTATACGGTACGTAATAATTAAACTTTGCGAATTGCTCACCAAAAACACAGAAAACGGAAAATAAAATGCACGAAATTCTGTTACGAAAATTATTCCATTTATTAATTAACTCTCGTGCGTAGATTTTTTTTTAATTCTCTGCAAACCGATTTGCATCCGACGTAATCTCATTGTCAACAAGTTTTTGCAACAATATAATTGTGTATAGTGTATAGTTTGTAAAGTTAAACGAAACTAAATTTTGATTGAGCAAAATGAAAATAAATTATAACAAATTCACTCATAAAATTATTTTTTTTTTACACAAATCATATTTTTTTCTTTCTATGCAGTGAAGTATCTTTTTGTGCTGTTTATTTTATACGATTTTAAAGTCGTCGTTTAGTCCGGTTTCAAATAGTGCGGTAATTTGAAGAAACCGATTATCCGCACTATGCGAGGTATTGCTATATTTTCAAAGTATTTATTTCTGTAACAGTATAATTTCAATTTTATACAAATAAATAAATTCTAA
This sequence comes from Nicrophorus vespilloides, assembly GCF_001412225.1. NCBI lineage: Eukaryota > Metazoa > Arthropoda > Insecta > Coleoptera > Silphidae > Nicrophorus > Nicrophorus vespilloides. Next base: position 51,409 of record NW_017096368.1, read on the forward strand.
ATACTTGATTTTCATAAGAATATAAAAAATTCCGTACGATTTAGTAAACATATCTGACTCAATTTTATTAAAGTTTACTAAATTTGAGTCTGAAATATAATTGTGTTCTTAACATATGTATTGCACATAAATCATATTTTTTTCTCTCTTTTTGTACAGTTTATTTTATACGGTTTTAAAGTCGTTTTTTAGTCCGGTTTCAAATAGTGCGGGTTTTTCAAGAAACCTATTACCCGCACTATGCGAGGTATTGCTATATTTTTAAAGTATTTATTTCGGTATCAGTACAATTTCAACTTTATATAAATTTCCTTAATATTTAACAAATAAATAAATAAAAATAAATTCTAAATACTTGATTTACATAGGAATATAAAAAAAAATCCCTACCATTTAGTAAACATATCTTACTCAATTTTATTAAAGTTTACTAAATTTGAGTCTGAAATATAATTGTGTTCTTAAGATATATTTTTTAACCAATATTTCCTCAATGTTTGACTCTCTGAAGCAATTTTACTAAACCTTATAAAAATGTTTATAAAATGTCCATACTTAACCGGTATCATCTGCAAATTCAGTATTAATAAAAATGAATTACACTTATCAGTTTTAGAAACCGGACTAATTTAATTCCGCATAATAATAAACATCACAAAAGAAACTATATGAAGGAAAAAAATTATATATACATTTTTTTTATATTGGCTGAATTAAAATTTACTTTGTTGAGAAATTTTTGTTTTTTGCGTTAGGTAAAAGTTACCCAATAAATGTCTGTAATTAAATGACTCAAGAAGAAATTCGATGTGCTTGCATTATTAACAGACCTAAAATTGGATTGGCGCAATGAAAATCCAATTATCAACATCGATTAACAATTTCATTCTGCGAATATTGAGACACGGGTAGATTAAAAGTTCAAAGTCGGTTCACGACATTTCACAAGCTTCGAAGCTGATGAACAAAATTAAATTTTGATATTAATTTATTAAATTTATTACGGATATCTTTGATGAAATCGTTATTAATTCATGCATATATATGTAGATTTAACTGTATTTTAATCAATATGAAATGCAGATAATTGAATATAATAATTGTCTGTAAGAGTAATTGATATTAATATTATATTAGACAGTATTGATTTGATTTTCGTGCGTTTCGGTGGAATAATTGATATTAAAGCACATTGTGCTTTCTATTAATTTGAAATGTACATTAATTTCATTTGCATATTCAATCAATATAACATATTTTCAACTGACTATTTCTTTAATAGTAAAGGTAAAAGGTCAGTTTAACACCCTCTCAAAGTTTGGTGTACTAATTCTCAAAGATAACATTATCACAACGCTATTATCCTTTGCGATTTTTTTTTTCCTAAAATATTTATAAATAATATTACCTACCGAGACCGGTCAATTTGACTGATTTTTTTTTTAAATTAAACAATTGATACAAGAGAAGCTGTTTGCCCAAAACAGGAGATGGTTATTGAATTTCAAGAGCAAATTAACATGCTGTAATACAGTAGTTTTCAACCTATTTATCGTAACATATTTGTTTACATTTGTAGTTCATAACAAAAAGTTAAAAAATAAACAGAAACTACTTAGAATATTTCACCAGTTCTTCGCTTTGACGCAAGATAATAGCTGTCATTTCGCGACCCAATCTTAGGTTATCAAAACTATTGCTGATTGGTTAATTTCGGATAAAATAATAGTTTCAAGAAGTATCACATTTGTCAAGATGTATATGTTATAAAAGGAAACTTAAATTATCGGTTTTTAAATTATTAAAGGTCATTTTGACCCGTCGCGGTAAGATTAAGTGTGTATACAATGTCGGTACCTTTAGTGTTAAATGAAGTTAAGCTAACAATATACAAATAGATTTATTTAAGTTCTAATATAAAATTAATTAATTTCCAAATTTAAATTGCAAAAAAAGCAGCGAAGAAAACAACGATATAATATTAAAATAAATATTATATATACACTTTTGATCGCATACATATTTCATTGGAATCTGCAGGCATCCTACATAAATCACCGTTTGCCTCTACTTTTTTTTTTGTTCTCTCACAGTCATCTAACGCTTTCCGAAAACATCCTGCACGTAATTTATTTCAGTGATTGATACTTTCTATATTTAGTTTATTAGTAAAATCCGGTCTTTAGTACAAATATTTAGTGCGGTTGCAGGGGGATTGCGAGGCGATATTTATGGCGTGTCAACTGGTCTTATCTGTAACACGTAAGGGTGCAAGAGTAGCAAGCAAACATTAATAAATTACAGCCCCAGTTTTCGAAACTTGTTACGTCCCAGAAATACAAGGAGGAAGTGAAGGAGCGAAAGTGGATACGAGAAGCGGAAAAAAAATATGTGTGTGTATACGCATCGTATGTGGGGGAAGTAGAATAGTTTTTGACGAAGAAAAATTCATAAGGCATTACGTATTTATCAATTCATCGATTCATTCATAACAATGTTAAAATCTCTTAAATTTATTTTTGAAAGAAAGTATTTGTAGGTATAGTTTCAGACTAATTAGACAAACATTAAATGGATTGCAATCAAAGTAATTTTAAATATATTTATAAATATTTGCAATAAGAGTTGTATACAGCAATACCTCGCACAGTCCGAATACTCCGGATTGATTGAAACCGTATTAGTTCGGTTTTGCGATAATCTGTTTTTAGTTCTGTTTTAAAAAGGTCATTTTGACTTGTCTCGGTAGGATTGAGAGTGCATTAATGGATTATAATGAATCTGGACGGATCAATGCCGCATTATGCGAGGCGTTGACTAAAATATTAACTTTGTTTACTACTTCTTTTTAGAATCTTGCTCAAATATAATTTAGTTCGTTTCGAATTTTTTTAACCGTGAATCCGGACTGATCGAATCAGGACTATGCGAGGTATTGCTGGATTATAAAAGGACTGCATTGTTGCAAGCAATTAGCAGCTAGAATAGAAAAATTCCAGAGGCGAACTCTCGTAAATGTATTCGTTTTATAAGGGAGAACATTCGGAAACGTCCCTCTTGCCCTTCGTGTGTTTAATTACACATGTAGCACTTGCAGAAATTGCCCGTACTTAAATTCCCTTCATCAACCCACAACCCTCCCCCCCACATTCCCTTTCGGACCGAGCACAAACACGAACAATCCAGGATGCGGATTCCTCTGTTCTTTTGTTTGGGGGAGCGTTACATCATTGAACCGGAAACAGTTTAGGGTTAATTATGTTTCCCTCCTTGCGAAATGAAAGCGAAGCCGCCCTCGTAAAAATCCCATCCAAATTCCGAATCAAAGAAACAATGTAAGAGTTTATCTGATAACAGTTTTATTAATTTTTACAGATTTTGCTTCAATAATGAAAGTTATACAGTAGGAGGGTTGAAAAACACAATTAATTTGTAAAACATTGAGAATTAATACAAATCATATTAATTTGAAAACATAATTCTAAATTTAGGATTTACATTAACCCTTTGTGGCCTAACTCAATTTTGTCAAAACAGTCGATTTTTTTTATAAATTAGGTTCAAAATTTTTGTTTCTTATATCTAAAAATATGTGGTTTCATTACAGAATCACTGGGACATAAATTATTCTTTATGGAACCACTCTCACACAAAGGGTTTTAATAAACTTTGATACGATTTTGTTTTAATTTCAGCTCAATAAAAAATATAAAAATACAAAAAGAGTAAAATTATTATGTTTTTGTGAATTTTGTATATTATTTTTATTTCGTGTTGGTTTCAGTTTGAAAAGGATACATTTATAACAATTTTATTTCACCTCTGTTGCTGTTGTTGTTCTTCTTGTCCCACAATCTAATTCAAATATGATGGATGGTAATCTTGGATGGCATTTTTTTTTCTTCTTCTTGTTGTTGTCAAAAGGGTAATCCCTTAGTGGCCGTAGGGAAAAAGGTTATCTATAAATGATTTATGTGCGCCCCCCCTCAAGGATGCCGCCCTTTCATATCGGACGACGGGGCCCACTCCGATCGACCCCCGAAGCGCGCGGATCCCGTCGTCCCGTTTCGTCCTTTTTTTTCTCAACCCTCCTCCACCCCCTCCCCGCGCGCTTTGTTTAATTTAACAGGGCTTTCGTCTGAAATGGAATATGAAATTATTTCGTGCATATACAAATTATTCAGCGGCACAAGAAAGGCACGCGAAAGGGCGCCGGCCTTTTGATATTCTTACCGTATTTCCCCTCCATTTCAAACTTTTACATCAGCAACGAAAAAAAAAAACGCAAGCAAATTCACGTGTTGTTGGCACTGTACATGCCAATATTTGTGCTTGCATAATTTAATGGGGTTTCCTCTTTATATACCATTTAAATGTCAGCGGCAATTTAACATATCAACTATCTATCAAAAGTCGTATTTTATTCAGTCGCAATAAAGTAGCTTTTATTGTAAAGTTGTTTTCGAGGATTTGAAAAATTAATTTGCGCTTTAAATACGTATATCAGTTTATGTAGGAAACATCAGTGAATAATACATTTGACAGGTCAATGAGGAATTTAATAGTTAATTTAAAATAATTTTATAATAACGTAGATGCAAACAGCTGAAATAATGGTATTAAATATTTACTATAACAATTAAATAATAATAAAGAGTTGTTGTTGTTTTCCGCCCTTAAATAATAAATTTAATAATAATAAACTGTATTATTCGGATGAAAAAGTTATGAAACAATTTTTAACAAAAATACATTTTAATATTAAACTCAACAATTATTTCCAATATAGAATGAATCAAGATCGCTGAAATATTTCAAGTTTTAAATCAATTTAATCACTCAATCATATAAATATCAATATATTGGTTGTCTAGAAAATTCATACAGATTTTTCACGAAAATCTAAACTTTTATATTTTTTGACCTATAAACCTTTCTTTATCTTTCACGCAAAAACCACCTGAAGATGTTTTTCCTCAAAAAGAACTTCTTCAGGTGGTTTTTTTTTTATGTCGACTAAAAATTAATCGTTCTTGCAGTTAATGGCATTTTTCAAAGACCCAAATTTGTGGAAATCGGAAAGTCTGGTGACAAATACAACTCTGTCAGACTCCAACAATTTTTGTTGAGTAGTAAAAAAAGAACTATAAGGACAGATATTGTCGTGATTTTTGTCCGTCAAATTGTGCAAAACTCATATATGTTAAAGGTTTATGTAAGCAAGATTCATAAACGTTTGTCAATCTCTGCTCATTCACATGTCGTGTTTTGATTTCATCATTATTACTAGCAAAACTTTAAGGGTGATTTCATCAACTCTAAATTTATAGGATTATGTTCCTAAAGTTCCAAAGCAATTTCCCCGTAAGCAGAATATATCTTATTTATTGCTTTAGTGTCAATTTTGGCTTTACAGTAATAGAAAAGTATCAAAGTCAAAACTTTTTTCTAAAGACGATTGATATCTTACTTTTTAGAATACATACACAATTCTGATATATTGAGGCATCACCAATGGTACTTAACGAAAATCGGCACGACCTTTCCGGACAATCCGATATTTTCAAGTTGCTTTCTTATAAGACATACTAGATAAAAATCTAACTTTTTTATATGTACACTAGATTTAAGTTTGCCGACAAAACCGAATTTCATCTGCGATTCAATAAAATGATTTAAATTGCAATTGCGAAAACACGCATACACCGAACACGAGTTGAGTGACTATTCTAAAATTAAATTCCCTCGTTTAATGTTCACTTTGCTCTGCCCCCCCATTTTTTTTTATTCGACTTTTTATTTGATTTTCCATTCGTTCGGAGCACTAAAAATTCGATTTAATTTTCCAAATGATTTTACGCGCGAGCAGTAAAAATTGAGAGAGAGTACATTTTGCGAGTAGTAAAAAGTAGGCGATTTCAAGAGGGAATGAAATGAAGAAGAAAAAAAAAAGACTTAAAGGACTTAAAGGAACAGCATGCAGGGAGGAAGAAAAAGAGGAAGCTTGGGCAATCGTGGAGAGAGGTGGTTGCAGCTCCGCGATTTCCATAAACTCATAAGCATTCAATGGGGTAGTTTGTATAAAGTTTTATTGGCCGGAAAACTGGCCTTTATATGGGCCAACGTTTATTTATTTCGGCACGATTTACATATTTCATAAAACTTTTACCTAATCCTCTGGCCATTGTCTGACATATATCGGAAATAATGCGGAAAAGGTCTCTCCCTCCTCTCGTCTTGCACTCATATATAAAATACACGTAATATGGAAATAGGGGTGGATTCCCAAACGGGCCCTAAAAAAAAACTCTCCGCGACAGAATTCCGATTACGAAACAACTTCAGGTACCAACTTTGAGACGCGAAAGTAAAGCGGATCTCGACCATTGCATATTTAGATGCAAATGTTGTGGATTTGACGTAATAAGAGAGAATTCGGTAGAGCGAATTAAAATGTGTAATATTTATTAATTTAAAAATAAATAAACGAGTTGTTTCGTTTCGAAACTTTTATTGCCCGGTTTCAATTTACGCGAAGCTTTTATTACTTGGGGAAGATTTCGCGAAAAAATAAAAAAGAAATAAAATAGTTCGAGTTTTTTTCTTCTTTTCTTTCCATCTTGGTGATGGTAAAACGATTTGGGTAGAAAATTAAATGGAAAGTTTGATGTATGCGACGACACGTAGAAGTGAATCGATGTGTGTGTGAGCGTGTGGGGCGGTTGAGCGCGGGCGGGTAAAAAAATCCCATCAATCCGACACTTGACAGATCAAATCTTGAGATCTTAAACAACCTCTCGAGTGATTGATTTCCCTCTTTAGGTGTATTTACATAAACGCCCCGAAGATTTGTCCGTTTGTGTCGGAAGATTAGGAAGATTCTCACACGGATTTTCCAACCATAGTGTTCGACTTGTTTCTTTCTTTCTCTATATTTCTGATTTTTTTTTATATTTCTCGCATCGTTCACTTCGTCTGGACCGTGTTTGGCCATTGGCTCGGTTTTGTGTGTGTATATGTGTGTGCCAAGCTTCTTACTATGCACACACATGTCATGCGATATCGTAAAACCCCAATGTTTGGATTGCCCAAAACGTCCACAGCAAATATAATGTATTGACATTCGATATCCCAAATGTTTATATTATCAAACACACTCGACTTCGCAACCAGAGAAAATCCAGAACGTTTTGTCGTGTCCCAGGGTTAAGAAATCCTTGGACACCGTGGATTATCTCGTAGTTATGTCGTTGCGGAGTCTTAGAGGGGTTTATGAATATTAAATGCAATATTCTTAATTTAGTTTATTGATACACATCCTTGGACACCGTGGATTATCTCGTAGTTATGTCGTTGCGGAGTCTTTGAATATTAATGCTCTAATTTTTATCTTAGTTGAGGGGTTTATGAATATTAAATGCAATATTCTTAATTAACTTTATTGTATACATCGGAGTTTTATTGAGAAGTCAACTAACAATAGTTGATCTCATGGATTATTAACTAAGAGTTACATTCTCCTCTTAAGTTAGTGTTTACGAAGTAAGTGCTCTTCCTTGGACTCTCCAAGTAAGACCAACTTCTCAGTTGGTAAGACTTACCCTCAGCCTGACTTCAGACTTTTAGACTCTCTTCCAGACTGACTTTGTATTACATAAACATCCTATTTTATAGTAGGGAATTAACATAGTGGGAGTACAATATTTGGAAGGAAAGATAGTTCCTAGCTTTCCCTAATTTGTAAGTCATTAGGCAGATGTACATATTTAAGGTCATTATAGATTGGACCTTCGAGTTTGTATAAACAGTCGATTACACAATGATTAGTTATGGGATTTTCCTAAGTGGTATTTGTTCTAAGTCTTAATGACTTACATAAATAAGCATGTATAAAATAATAAGGGCTAACATAATGTAAACAATACCGGTTATACATAACAGTTTTTTTGAAAATTAATTTTCTTGCAACTACAGTGGAACCTCGCTTAACGAGTTTAATCCGTTCCAAAATTTCCAGACTTTTACTCGTATAGTGAAACAGTTTTCCCCATATAAATGTAAATTACGATAATGCGTTCCATGCCGAAAAAAAAAATATAACTTGGACTCGATTATTAATTATTTTGCTTTTATATCTATGGTTATTGTTATTCTTTGGCTTTTTATTCGGAGACATGCAAGTGTTATTAAATTTTACACAAAAAAAATTGCAAATAACATGTCTGAACACAAGTTTGGAAATTTTGATGCAACTAGAATGACCACTAACACCAGGAACTGCTTTCAAATTCATACACGGCGAAGAGAGTTTACATTTGTTTATACTTATTTCAATTCGGGGAGTTGGTGGAGGTATCTGTATAGTTTTAATATTTGTTTAAGTATAGTCCGCTTTAAAGAAAGACGATAAAGAAAATCAAAGATGATTAATATATTCAAAAATACACATAATATGTGTACAGAAGTTTTCAAAATGATGTAGAAGGCGCGCAATCCGGGACTTCTCATCGTCATTCGTTATGCGAAACGTCTCTTGTTAAACGAAATACTCGTTAAGCGAGGATCCACTGTATTTCACTAACACTTCATATTATATAATCATTACTTGATAGTGAATACTTTATATAATAATTATGCCCGCCGTCATTAATTGTCAACAAATTTAAATAAATAATACCCTTATTGAATTTATTTCTAAAGGTAACGAAGAGGACAATTCGAACTTTCATGTCAAATGAAACATTATCTTATATGAATTTCTTCTTTTTGAAAAATGGTCAAAATTTTAAAATTAAATAATCGATATTAAAGAATTTTCTTTAAATGTTTGAAACAAAGAATTCACAATGTTATTAGATTGATAAGTTGGATGAAGCAATAACTCCAAGTTAGTACCAGTACTTTCTTTGCATTTCATATATACTATTTCGAAGAATAAAAGTAATTAGTATTAGTATGTACTATAAACAGGTTTCGATTAATCCGGATTAATAATTAAATCAAAAACAAATTCTCAAAAATTAGTACAGAACATTATTTTAGAAACTGGGCAGAACTGATGTCCTGGACTATGCGAGGTCATAAAATAAATTATATAATTTGTTATAATAATTATAATCACAAAACAATTAATAATTGTGATTTGTTCAAGACTCTAAGAAACCATAAAAGTAAATGACTCTCTGGGCCAAAGTCTTTATTACTTACGTTCATAATTTTCATGGCTATAAAAGCCAGGTGCGACCATTTCTGTGTGAACATACGCAAGCGACATTCGTTGGTAACAAAACTACAATTTTCGATGTCGCACCATTTAGTAAATGTATATGATTTTCCATTTTATTCATTGCATTACATTCTATTTCATATATAAAACGTGAAATAGTTATTACATATTTCAGAATATATATAAACTCGAGCTCTTCATACTTACATAATGTTTATTAAATCGCATTAAAAACAATCAAATACATTTTACTAATATTTAAAAAAAAATAATTGTTTTACAAAATAAACTATGAATAAGAATATGACAAAAAAATAATAAAACAAGTTGGCCCAATTGAACTGCAACCAACTTAAAACTACTATAACTTTTGAACCGTTGGCAATGTTGTGTTCATATTTCGCCTAATGATAGCTGATTTTATTGTTTACAAGCCTGCGGAAGTATTTGCATCTCAATTCCGACAATTTTTGCTTTTGGTCTAATAAAATCCAATTGCACATAAAAAAAAATACAGCGTTCTGAAAAATTGCAGTTCAATTGGGCCACCCTGTAGATAAATTTATTAAATTGGCAATTTGAATTTTCGATTATGTCTTCACCTTATATAGAAAATAAATTATGGTTAAAATAAGAAGTTTTAAAGTTTATAAATCAAAATTAAAATAATTCAAGTGTTCATCGAAAATATAAACTGTGAGATTAAACAAAAAATGTTGATGTTCAATCTTCTATTAATTATTACGTGATTTGATTTGACAAATATTCAATATTTATTAGAAAATTATTATTGGTACACCTGATAAACATTTTTTTCTCAATCCTTGCATATTGTTGCTGCAACATTAAGTTTAAATAAATATAATAGTTGTTAAACATTTTAAAAATATTAATATAATTAAGAAAATGCTTACTGAACTTTGTCTGTACAAATATCGTCATGCATTCAATCATCATAACATCTGTCACATTACTTAGACAGCTGTCATATAGAAAAGCAAACAAATTGGTATGGGAGCCGACACCGCGAAACGCGCAAGTGTTTATTATGCAAAGGTTTGTTCTATATTTTTGCGTTTCTACCAAAAACAAAATCCAAAAAAAAAAAAAAACAAGGATTGCGT
>NW_017096368.1:61780-73996 GCF_001412225.1 Nicrophorus vespilloides
ATTTTTGTTGTTTCATGTACAATTTTCATATATATATTTTTTTAGATAGAAATTCGTGGACAGTGCGTTTGATTGACGGCCAGTGCGCAAGCAGCAAACCGCAAACCCGCCTAAATAAAAGCATTCGAGCGTTAGGCGAAGCTTTGTTGTAGATAATTTAATGAGGATAAATTAATTAATATCTTTTTCGAGTTGCAAAATCAATTATTTCGATAGCAACACCGAATTGTATTTAATTTAGTGTACAAACAGAGTTCAATAATGCGCACGGATTGAGCGTTTTGTGCATTCATTAAATTAATATTCGCATGTCGAACTAAAAAAAAATATATGACAATAAATAAAAATGTGTATAAACAAACGAAAAAAAAAATAGGTGAAAATCGAATAAAAAAAAACGAAAACAATAGCGGCAATATTCACAAAAATTGAACAATGCGGGTAATGGCCAATGAATTACTCGAAATGGGGCGACCCGAAACGTTGGGCATAATAATTTAAAATAATTATCGAGCATAAAATCGCGATTTTAACGATGCTGTTGGGCGCGTGTTCATTGCGTGTAATAAAAACGAGCGCGAATTTGGTACGGCTGCGGCTGCAGGCGAGGAAAGGGGTGGGTTTTTCTTTTTTGAGTGGAAAGACAAAAGGAAACTGGCGGCAGGGTTAAATGGAGCAAATCAAATAAAATTTAAATTTCACCTTCTCCTCCTCACCATTGTGCAATCCTTTTTGAAGTAAACGTTTTTCGATTCGCGATAACTTCAACCCCTTTCGTTTTCACGCCCGAAAGTTGAAAAATTGAAAATTTGTACGCCCGGAGAAAGGGTTTTGTTGCTAGTGGATAAAATTTTCACTTACTTTATTCCTCGTTTCCTGCCTCCTCTTTTTTTTTGTTTGATACGAAAACGGGGTGGGATTTTTTGCACGTGCCGTCCGACGCGTGACTCATTTTCATTATTATTTTCAAACGCACTCAGCATCCCCCGAGGATTCTAACATTATTTTTTACCTTCTCCACTCACTGTGACATTTGCTCTTTATTTCTGAAATACTTTTTGAAAAGCTGAAAAAAATTGGACATTGCGGAACACTTGCATCTGAAATGTTATACAGAATAATTTGTAATTCACAACACATGTACTATTAGCTAAAGTTACACATAATTAAAAACAAGGATTGATGAGAGAAGATCATAACAAATACTAATATTACCACGCAAATAAATGATTCTATTTTGACCGTAATGGCAATAAAGAGCAATAAAGCTTCAAGTAATAATTCAATAAGTTGGTAATAATTGAAGAAGTCATGAAGTGATATAATTTATAATAATGGTCGTTTTGTTATATTTGTTTTGGTATATTTTTACTTAACGTTTGTCAATCTAACACCAAAAATTTGCACGAAAGAGAAGAAAATGGAACGACACAACATTAAGATCAGATATATAAACATTAAAAACAATTTTAGTGAATGTGTTTTGTATATTAATCATTCCATATTAGTAATTAGTCTATTTAATGATAACATACCAAAATAATGGGAATTTACTTCTTTTTTTAGTAGTTACACAACTCTACTATCAAAGCACACAAAACTAGTGCTGTAACAATTATATGAAGCGCCCGTGGCAAGTGTCTAACTTCTAATTAGAATTCTTATTTAATATGCACCATTTGAAGAGCGTCCATATCGCACAAAGTTGCGTAAGTGTTTCACCAGTTTTTTCAAGTATTACAATAAAGCTATGAAAGTTTCCTCTATGTCAACAATAAACGTACAACTTCCCAAAGTATTTAATGTACTACACCTATATTCTTTTATTCTACTTACCACAATAGGTCAATTAGATCTATTAATATGCACTTCTAAAACTATAACTAACACTAATCTCTCTGAGCTATGAATAAGCTGATTGAGTAAAGTATCTTTAGGTTTTGTATTAATACAGCGAATCTAATATTTATTTTGTTTCTCTTTTTGAAAATTATTTGTAACTACCTAAGGCTGAAAATTGCGTACACTGGTTTGATTAATATATAGAATTTAATCAAAATACATTTATTTTGTGTATATGTTTCATTTCATTTCGAAAACATTGATTCACAATCAAGTTAAAAATCAAACCAACTAATTTGCTTCGACGTACTGTTTTTCAAATGATGAACATGTAAATGAAATTTAATTATTATTATTAAAAAACTTCAAATAAACTTTTGTTATTATTTTAAACATTTTGGATATTCTGATATTATTACAATTATTTGTTTAAATTACATTTAGCTCAGTTTTGTTTCAACCTTTTTTGGATCTTACTGCACACTTGAATCTATAGGAAAACTTTCGTGATAAATTAAAATTATGATATTTGAATTATTATTTTATTGGAAAATAATTTAATTACTGATATTTTTAGACATACCTAAGATTCACCAGTTATATAAATTACAATAAATGAGGATAATAATGAATATGTGTTAATATAAATTATGTGATCATAGTTTTATTATTTTTATTCCTACAATCATAGCGCTTCTTGCAACACCCTAAACTTTTTTCTACAAGCTTTAACCCTTCAAGACCTGAATTTTTAACATAGAAAATTCAGGTCTTATCATATCATATTGTATAGTACTCATACTCTCCCATCAAACCAATTTTGAGTTGATTTCTTTCATATTTATATAAACTAGGAAGTCGTAGAAAATGCCACCATTCGGTCTAAAATATAAAAATAATGCTTAAAAATGGAAATGGAAAAATGTTATTAATTATATTGAAAATTGTTTTTTTTAACAATTTTTAAATTTAGGTAGGTAAAATTTAGCATTTTTTTGTATTGAATCCGCGAATGCTCTCTACAGCTTTCAAGTTTAGAACGTTGTTCATGGCCATCTATCTATATTGGCCAATAACTAAGATTATCATATCAGGTGTCATTCATATGAACTGTGATTGTTTCTTGTCGTTTATTATCTTCATTTTCTTGTTGCTCATCATCTGACTTTTCCTCAATGTCTTCGTCAATTTCATTATTTTCATGTAAATTTTTCTTTTCGTCTTATACAACTGAATCTGGTAATGCTGATATAGCAACCTATGTATCTCACAAATTTACATTTTTAAATTTCTTTATAACTATAAATATATATAAATTTGAAGTAATTTCCATAAAACTGCATTGGGGTATGACATCATCATATAAAACAAACAAATATTTTTTATCGTCAGACTAGACAAGGGCTACTAATAACCAAATGGTTAAGTCGCACTCCCCACGATTCCGTAGGCGCCGGTTCGAATCCTGGTCATGCCAAGCCCTTTGTGAGCCCTCTCGGTGCTGGCAGTAATAGGGCCATCATTCATCACAGATGGACAATGAAATGAATGAGGTTCAGCATATGGACCTTCAGCCAAGTCGATGGACAATGACAATGTTAAGGATCAAATATGTCTTTGCAACAGTTTCTAGTGTTTTATGCTGAAAATCGGTATTTACTTAAAACATAAATTCGAAAGGATTAAACTTACTATTTTCTCCAAAAAGGTAGCCGAACTCTGTTCAAGAATGGTATGTATCTTGGTTTTCAGAATTTGATGGTAAATTACTTTTTATAAACGTTCAATATATTGTAGATAAATATGAAAGGAGTAAAATTGGATTAATTACGAAGGAATATTGAATTTAATAAAATTGAATTTGCTTGGGTGCGGGTTGCGTTGAAAATGTTTCATTAGGTCTACACTGTTGTTTGGGAATGAATAAATATATATATATAGGAAATTTGAAACCCTTTTCACGACGTCGAAATTAATTACGAAATATTCTGCGAGTCATCGGACTGATGGACGACTTATTAATTAAAATTGATCGAATCCAGGGATTTTGCACTATAAGCAAATTACAAGAGAGGAGAGAAAGAGGGTCGATGGTCATTGTACGTGGAATCTTTTAGTGCCCCTCTAATGGGTCTAATCTCGTGTCCACTTCCATCTGTTTCGGCACCCTCGCACAAACACGTACCCCACTGTAATGGCCAATATTTCACAGAGAAAAATATTAAATCATTTCGTCCCCCGACAAAAAAAAAAGAAGAGAAGGGACACAATGGTCACTCTAATTGGCTTCAATGGACAGTCTTTGCAAAATGCAAACAACCCCTAAATAACACCACCCATCGATGTTATATTCCAACGATTTGATTATCGGATGTGTTTGCAGATAAACACAGTCACGCGAAACGTAAAGCGTATTCAACGTGTTCAATATTTGGCGGAATTGATACGCGCGAAATTTCATTAAAACCGTGGAGGTCGCGTGACCAAAAATTCTGTTATGCAATCGTGGCCATCCATGTGCGCGTTTTCATGCTTAATTTATAAAGAGTAGCCGGCCGTGGTAGGAGGAGTACGTTTTCCATTACGTCGCACCGAAATGAACAAACACAACGCGTGTTATCTGATTTTCAATTAACAAAAGCTTTAGTTCTAGCATAACATAAAACCCGAATCGATAGATCCGATTGAATTTTAATTAAGAATTCCAGAAAAGTGCGCTCCACCATGTACATATCTCATGTACAGTTTACAAAATATAAATTATCACTTTATTTTTGTTTAAAATAAATAATTCAGTGTTAATTTCAAAAATTCCACCGCCGACAAATTAATTATTTATCTCCACATTTAAATACATTAATTAAATATTTAGCAAACCAAATTCATTAAAACTGTTATTACATACATACGAATTCGACAAATTAATAAATATTGAAAAATATAAATTAATCTTTTTATAATTACACAATTATTAAAAAAAACTCATTGAATCAAAAAATATCAAATACATTCACACCTCGATTAACGACTTGCACGAAAGTACTTCGTTAAGCAAAACTTTGTTTTCAGAGTTAAATATACTAGAACTTTCTTCGAACAATTGACTTTATTAAATGCACAATCAACTTACATACAAACTGAAATCACGTTTCAAACCATTATTAAAATTGATTCTTTCTACTTTCTTTTCTCTTTCACAAATCAAAATTATTCCACTGTCATTAAGGCACATTTTTAAATCTTTGGTTGTAAACATATTTTTCAAAATTACTTCGTTAAGTAAAACTTTGTTTTCAGAGGTAAACACACTAGAACTTTTTTTGTACAATTTCTTTTTTATTTTATTAAATATTTCAGAGAAAGTTTTAGAAAAGTTAGCAACTAACACGATGGAAATGAAGACAAGTTCCTGCCGAAAAAATGAACAACCAAATATTTAAAAAGGTGCCTCAAAGACAGTGGAATAATTCTGATTTGTGAATGAGAAAAAAAGTAGAAAGAATCAACTTTAATAATGTTTTTAAACGTGATTTCAGTTTGTATGTAATTTGATTGTATATTTAATAAAATAAATTGTACGAAAAAAGTTCTAGTATGTTTACCTCTGAAAACAAAGTTTTGCTTAAAGAAGTAATTTTGAAAAAAATGTTAACAAGCAAAGATTTAAAAACATGCCTTGATAACAGTGAATTAATCCTGATTTATGAATTTCTGTTTCAATCATCATCTTCTGAATTCAATACACTTCGCGTATAATAAACATTATTATTTATAATATGCTATTACTCTCAGATCCAATGTTTGAATCAGGCAAGTTGTGTAAACACAACTTTGATAAGAATTAATACAACGTGTTCAGATTAGACAGATGAGCGTTTTTTTTTAACAACAAAACAGCGTCACATATCTACTTTTACCTATGCAAATAACTTATATATTTATACGTTTACAAACGTCATTGGGTAAATATATACATTTACCGATTATGTACTTTTACCGTAACATGTGTACGTATTTTTTTTTTAACTTGCGGTTAACATCTATAATTTTATGGCTATTTTTTCAAATTTTAATAAACTTAATTAAATCTATTTTTTTAAATACATTCACACCTCAATTAACGAATTCCAGGAAATTACTTCATTAAGCAAAACTTTGTTTTAAGAGGGAAACATTCAAAATTATAAATCTTTTAAATTTAAATTTACTAACTAGAATATAATGTGAATATAAAAATATATAATGGGTCCATCTATTTCTTATTAATTAGTTTGTTATATTTTTTTTAGTTTCTATAAACAAATAGGATTTTTTGAAAGAACCTGAAACTTGTCAATTATTGTACAAAAAAAAACTATATTTAATTAAGTGATTATAAGCAGGTGAATTTCCTCACGATCCGAGCAAACCAAGTTTAAGTCGATTGAGGTAAATATTGGTGATCAGATTTATTATAGTTTCGAGAGGGCCTCCCGCGGAAGTGGGGGAACTTGATTGGAAGAGTGAAGAAACAAAAGGAAAATGAGATGTGCTCACGTAGATTGACCCCAGTTTTCCCACGAATCACGATTCGTCTCCGCCGACTTTTCTTTCCTTTCTTTTTTTTACCTTACCTCGCGCTCTTCGCATCTCTCTCTCTCTCGCCACCGTTCGCATTTTTCGTTCATCCTCTCTCCCTCTGCACTTCGCTTCTTTTTTTATACCCGGTTATTCTTCATCTCCATTGGAAACGAGTCATCCGAGTGAGTAGGTAATGACTTCATCTTCTCCGCTCGATGGTATGTGTTCATACGAGCGCAAGCTGAAAGAGCAAAGCCACAATCACGATTCCGATATGCATTCCTAATGAAATTATAGTCGCCGGTGTTTAAAATTGCAATCGAATTGCAAACAACCGAGCAACATAATTGCATTTTTCGTTTCGTATAAAAAAAAAAAGCTAGTAATATTAAATATAATTTATGAAATTGTCTCAAT
The DNA here is from genome assembly GCF_001412225.1 of Nicrophorus vespilloides. Classification (NCBI taxonomy): domain Eukaryota; kingdom Metazoa; phylum Arthropoda; class Insecta; order Coleoptera; family Silphidae; genus Nicrophorus; species Nicrophorus vespilloides. Next base: position 68,600 of record NW_017096368.1, read on the forward strand.
AATAAGTTAATGTAATTACATTTTATTAATAAATAGTTTTCTTTCGTTTTTTGTAACAATAATTGAAAAAAAAAAAAACCTCAAAAGTATTCACTTTAAATATAACCTAAACCTTTCTTCATTGATTTTTATTTAATCTCTACTATTTGAAATATTGCATGTTACATTTATTAAATAATTCAAATTAGTGATGATATGTGATATCATTATATCAGTATTTGTAATGTAGATAAACCCTATATAAATAGTAATCGAATCTCAATTTTTCTACAAAACCAGTTTAAAAAAGTTTCATAATTTTCACAAAATTAAAGACAACGGATTTATCCAACTTATTTCAAAGAATTGAACAATATCTACAGAAATAAAAACTTAAAAATTCTAAAAAACTATATGAAATAAACAAAATAAAATTTACTCTATATAAAACTAGAAAGATAAATGAATAACAACAAAATGATTTTATAATGCAAAGAAAGTCTATATATCTATTTCTTATCCTTGTTTTGCACACAAAATGGATAGAAATTGAAAAACTCTCTCACTTTGCTTTTCGTTTTTAAAGCATTGGTAGGTTTTAGAAGATATTTAAGTATCGATTTATTCATGATGTTTCTATTGATATCATTGACGATTTTGTATCAAAATGTTAAAATTTTTAATCAAAGAATAATGTAATTTTTATGTTGTAAGTTTAGGCTCAAAAATCATTTAGTTTGTAAATGAGAGAAAAAAAAGCGATGAACTGTAATATATAGAAAGTAACATTAAATATAATTTATGAAATTGTCTCATTCCAATAACGTCAGAGTATAAAACAGTGCACTTTAACACAGTTGATAATTAATTGTAAGAGTTAAATAACGTTTGGTCCGCTTGGGAATCCCAGGTCTAATACAATGCCTCTGTAATAACACAAGTACTAATTACCTTAATTTATAATGTATAAATACTGTGAATAGTTTCTAAACTTTATAATGTAAATACGTTCTCCCGGGAATTGCATAACGGCTATTACTATGTAAATCACGGACGTGAAACAGGTGCAATAACATAGAGCATATAAAAATGTTCGGATTGATGCTGGAAGTGGAAGTGTGTTATAAGTAAGAAAAGTTGGAAGTCGATTCAAAAATGGTTCACTATTCAAGTTTATTTGCATCGGAAGTCTGCATTCAAATCATGCGCAGGCCACTTTGTAAGCGTTCCGTGTCCGTGCAATCTACAATAACACTACTGTTTCTCTCGGCAAAACCAAACCTAGACTTCCATCACTCCACCTCTTTGAAATAAAACCAAAAAAAAATGCAAAATTGAACTGGTGCACATTTGAGTACGATGAAAACAGGTGATTCCACTTAATTGGAACTAGTAAATTTTGTCAGGATTATTGTTTTGTAATATTTTATTTAATTAATGGTACAAATTGAAACAAGTCTTGTACATAATGGAAAATGATTGCCTTTGTTTTTGCAATCAGCGCAGATATTTGTTGCTGATACGATTATAAATAATGATATCAAATAGGGAATTCACACATGATTACTGTCCCGATTAAACGGAATAATATTTTTGATAAAATAAAATCTTTCTCATTCTTATGAATTTATTATAATTAATTATGTAATTATTACTGTTATTCCTGATGTGCATGACCAACAGAGGTAAATCCCCTGGACGTCTGAAAGCTTAACAATCTTCTATGTGTCAATCATATCCGTGTACCAACGCATATCTCGACAATATGACCATTATTGCTGATGTGACTGTCCAGCAGCGGCAAAGCCCATTGACACCGGAAACACAAGATTACTCTTTGTACCGAAAGGAAGCTTTTCAGCTGGTAACCGACAACAAACATATCATCTGGAATTCAATTCGCCGATTCTACTTAATTATTTTACTTCATGCATCAAATTATTAGAAGAGGGTACTCACTAAAACCCTGTACAGGATCCGCAGTTGCATGCGGCTCTTTTAGTGTGAAATTGCGGTTCTCCAGCCGTTAAATAAAAGTAAAGGAAAAATGTGTTCACAAAGAAGAGCAGACAATTTATATCAATAATTCACGAGACTTCGGATCGTCATAGAACTGTGTAAGAGATTGCAGAGAGGATAAATAACAACTAAAAATCACTTAGTGTCTGAGACTCGTTAGGAATCTCGAATATTCACTTAACACAACGAATCAATATTTGCAATATCCATCTAAAACGCAATGAAATCATCACTTCTTTTTAAACGAATCACCACTAATGATGAAAAATGGATCGTCTATAACATCAATCGAAAACGTTCATGATTCAAGCATGAACTAGCAAAAACCACATCGAAAGCTGAATTGCATCAAAAAATATTATACTGTTAATTTGGTGGGATTATAAAGGTGTTGTTTATTTTAAGCAGCTACTAAGGAGTTAAACCAGCGGTCGGGGTAAATTACCTAAAATGGGGTAAAAATGATTTTTTTTTGGGTAATAGGGAAATTTTTCTAATTTTATCTTACCAAACTGAGAGAGCGGTTCTCTGACTACTTTTCAGATCTTGATGTATAAACTGTGAATTGGGTTGTAGATCCTTTTAAATGTGAAATTACTAACATACCAGAAGAACCTCCAGGTTTGGCAGAGGCAATTCTTGAACTTCCATCGAATACTGTATTCATTTTAAGACCAAAGCAAATCTCGTCGTCTTTTTGGTTGTCAAAGGCTGCAAAGGCTTTCAAAATTGCACATGAGGAGGCTATAAAAAAATTGCTGCCATTTACAACAACCTACCTTTGTGAACAAGGCTGTTTTCTATTCAGAATGGGGGGGGGTAATATCGACTTACGCAATAATATTTTGGAGTAATGGTTAAAAAAGTTCCCCGACCTCTGAGTTAAACGATCAATTGAGATGCTTTCTGTCAACAACTAATAAAAGTGGAGGAAGCGATCAAAGAAAAATGGTCAGAATTAACAAAATATGTCCACCAATAACAATGCAAATCCTCACAACTCGTGGAATATGATTGGTTAAGAAGTAATGTCACATCCCCATATAGCCCACACTTAACAATCAAAGAAAAATTAACAAAATATATCCACCAATTACACGTGTAAAATGATTGGTTAAGAAGTCACATCCCCATATGTCATCAGATTTATTGTGAAGTTTACAAAACCTTTACTAATTATGATCACCTGAAATCGCACCTAGTTCGCATGAAGTTCCCAGAATTATGGGAAAAGGTCACCGGGCAAAATGAAAAATATATAATTAATTAAAGTTATGTCTTTGTATACAAAAAAGAGTCCTATGACACTAAAAAATGAAAAATTTCAATCTTGCCGACCAAATGTACCCACTATAATAAAAAAAAATGTGGTTTCTATTGTCACAAGTCGCCGCTAATCTTACTTATATATTACAAAAAATGTATAGCAATACTTGACATAGTCCGTGTAATCGGATTCGCACTGTTTGAAACCCGACTAATCGAGGACTTTAAAACCGCACAGAAATAAACAGAGACTTGACTATAAAAAGAAAAAACCGGTAATTCTATAATTAGTTTGTTTTGAAACCGTACTATAGTGAATCCGCTCTAAACGAAGCCGCTCTGCGCTTTACCATAAAACAGCAGTTATTTTAATAAAATATGTTACCAATTAAATACTATTCTATAGAAATGTTTGAATAATCAAGCGGGAGTGGAAATTAATTGATATGTTTGTTGCGGCATAAAAATTGCAGTATTTAAAACGACCAAAACGAAATGCATTAAATCCGAAAATGAAATTAAATCGTGGCAGAGGGAAAACAAAAACAAACAAACAAAAAAAAAATAGGAATCCGGGCTACGTACATTTCACCAGTAAATATATTCAATTGGATTTCGTTAATTTGCGCTCCCACAATTTCTCTCTCTATATAATTAGATTTTCAACTCTGTATGTATATACATATATATTTTTTTTTTAAATAAATGTAATTAAATTGATTAGCACGGATTAACCGGAAAATGAATTTCATTACGTTCAGACGTTCGACTAATGACGTGTTTTTATCCCGCCCTTTAAGGTCTTTATATGAAATTTTCGAAGGGTCCTCGATTATTTTCCTCGCAGTCTTATTAAAATCGGCGCATTGGGCAAGCTTTGATTGAATTTCATGATTCGTGTGAGCGAGGAAATTGGCTTTCCGAAGGGAAAATTGCATTTCGACGATCATTATCAAAACTAAACGCGGGGCGCGGCTTCCTATTGTGTAATTTAATTTCGTGTCGCCGTTTCTCGCGCTCGCACCTCTCGCCTGCAGCCAACTACTTGGTGGGGTCGGGGGGAGGAGGGGGGCAATATGGTGCATTATTTATGGTCCTCCAGGAATTGCGACATTTATCATTCCGGATTAGATTATATTTACACAATCCCCAACTAATTAACATAACTACTACGAAAATAGACTGATAAATCAGAATTTCAACGATGTAATACAATACATGTAATTTAAGTGATAAAAGATTTATTAAATTACCGGGAAAAGGTTTTTTTTTTGGAAAAATAGAAAATTATATAAGTTAAAATTTACTAGAGATTTACATGCAATTGAAACAATATTAATAAACTTAACATTGAATAACAAAGTTTTCAATTATAACATATTCCAATTTAAGGCAAAAATCATCTAAAATATTTCCAGAAGTTATACTAGAAGAAGAAAACAATTTTTAAGAAATAAGAAAGGAAGTTATCCAAATGGATAAAACAATAGCTTTCAAAAATATCGATGATTATGCAGATGATGGTTTTCAGTCGAAGTTTTACAATGATTTTAACAACGTTTAATAATATGAAAAATAAATTGAAGAAATTTCAGCTGAAAAAATATTAACAAACAAATATTTAAAAACATGTTTAAATGACATTGAATAAGTTTTAAAGAGAAAAAAAGCACAAATAATCAACTTTAGACTCATGTTTAAAATTTTACTTTTCTATAATTTTTGTAAAGTATACACATTCTATCCATAGTACTTTTACATATAAATTAGAAAAAAATTCGTGGACTTACTAGTGACTTAAATACAGTAGTATATGAATGATATTAAAAATATCTTTATTTCAGCTACATTATCAAGACTGTAAGAACTGTTTTAATTATAACAAAAAGGTGATCTTTCAGAAATTGAAGATGTGGTTGCAAGTGAAAACGAGGATGTTATTCACACAAAGTTCAAACGAAGAGGAAGGCAATTTTCACAACGATGCTAGAAAGAAATACATTATTAATACAAATGTTAATTTGTTATAAAACTGACGAATATAATAATTCTATCCTATTTTTTGTAAATACATAACAAGGATAGATTTTGAAAAATTTACTTATATGAATGCATTACAAAACGATATCAATT
>NW_017096368.1:74009-81248 GCF_001412225.1 Nicrophorus vespilloides
GTTGAATGCATTTTATAGACAATTTGAGAGACCCAAATATCGTGAAGATAACTTATGAAATAAGTTACTCATAGTTATCGAGTTGTAAGTTAAAATTTGAAGATATAATTTAAAACTTCAATGTTTCAACAAATTATCAATAATTTTATGAATTTTGTTATTCTCTATAATCTTAGCTTTAATTGTACTACATGATATTAAATAAGATACTCATAGTTATCAAGTTCTATGTTAATTTCCGTTGATATTTATAAATTTAGTGAACAAATTAGAAATTTAGAAAACACACAACATTCGCATTTCAATACAGAATTAAATGTGCAAGTTTTCAATACAGAAAACCTTCGACAATCAATAATAATTGATAATAATTATTGCAATCAATGCAAATTCTTTCGTATTTTTTTTTAAACGTGTAAATCTGAAACCCGTACGGGTTATAATTTAAACTGTAAACATTAATTATGAAAGTTGTTTGCTTCATAAGTGCACAAACTGGCTAAAAAAATGCAACTAAATGGGAAAAATTATTATAATAAAACTTTTTTTTTGTAGAGAAGAGGAAACCTTACATATTGACCACGGGTGGAATCATAGTACTGTGGGATTCTTACCACACTAAAACCTTGACATGTCTCTGTAATGCAAATAGTTTGAGCAAGCTCTACGCTTCTATTGATGTCCACTATCACCACACCCCCAAGTATTTGATGGAATTTTGCAATCCCAGATATCTAAAATCTTATTGGTCTCTGTTTTCTTCTTCTCGTGAACAAAACCGCTTCTGTTTTTTCAGGCGCAAGGCTCAGGCCATCCACTTTTGTATGTTGAGTGCAGCTACATTTGCCTTTCTTGCCAATTCTTCCTCCGTCTTAGCCACAACGACTACGAGCAACTAAAGAACAACTGTGTATTAACGAGCAAATTTCATAATGGGAAAACTTTCAATAAAACAATTTGTTATTTGTAATTTAGCTTATAAAATTTATGAAAACATAGTGAGAAGCTTTATATTTGAAGTTTTGTATTCATTTTTAACTAAACTAATATGCCAAACGGTTAACTTAAGAACAATTTATTGATATACGAATATTCTATTTATTATTTATTCTTGCGCAAATATCAAATATCAAATATATATGTAACGTTACGTTGAGAAATGTGAGTTATACAATATAATTCACATAAACTGGCAAACATTCCGTCGAATGCATGCAAAGTACATAAAATATGATTGATATAAATGGACGTGTTCGGAGGCATCCCGACGGCGATTTCAATTTCGACCCAAATACAATACAGAGGGAATTCCAAGCCAAAATACTTTGCCAAAAAATGATACACACATCCATTCGCACAAAGTGTCACAAAGTTTAACCCGCTTCTTTTCACACACACATATATGAAACACCAATAAAAAAAAATAATTGCACGCCCCAGACGCCACCTCCGCATCAACCCAAATGTTATACTGAACAAAGCAAAGAGAACAACAATAAAAAAATACAACAGCAACAATGGATTTATTGTTTCCATGCCCGAGGCTCACGCACCGAAGAACAAAATGATATAAATATCATCCGCGTACATTAATTTCAATTTCATTGGGAAATTTATGATGCCAAATAAATCGCGGCGAGAAAACGAAGAAAAAAAAAACAAAGAGTGGAGAGAAAAAAGCGCGAGCATCGAGAGTATAGAGGAGAAGCATCAATAATCTAATTGAACCGAAATTGACATATTTATTTGGAAATCACAGGGGCGGCGGCTTCATTGAAACTTCAGCACCGCAATCATGCCTTCTTTTTTTTGGCTTCTTTCGTTGGGTATTTCGGTGAATATTAAAATTTATCCGCGCTGGATTCATTTTAATCAAATCACAAAGAGATTTGTTACGTTTCTGCGGGAGATGAAATCTCTGAGGGTGGAAAGTAATAAAAGTAAAAAAAAAAGAAAGAGATTACAGGATATTTCTTCTTATTATTATTATTCTTATTTTTTTTTTCTTCGGTTTGCCACCACCTCCCCAGACACCCCTCGCACCATCACCCCACTTGCCGTAAGTCAGTTGCGTGAAGTTATGGTGCTTTCGTTGTGCCCTTTCCCAGTGGCGCAAGAATTGGATTTATGTTGATTAAAATGGTACAAAGTGTAACGGGAAATTTTGAATAAAACAACAATAACACTAACGTCTTTTGCATATCCGTATAAAGTTTATAATTATATAAACGAATTAATATACGACTTTTTAAACTTCATTCAACGAAATTTAAATGTTTGTTTAAACTGTTTTCATTAACTTAAGACAAATATTATTTGCAATATAAAATACAACACATTTTGATTATTTTATGGAAATCCACGAAATATGTTCCAGGATTGAAAAAAAAATGGTTCAAACCTCAGCAATCTTAAAAAAAATGACATTCAAAGTGTACAGATTCTTAACATGTGGTTCATTGAGATGTCTTTTTTTTTAATTGATATTGGTTTTACACGTAAACTATCAGAACTTTTAATATATAAATTTATATATATAAACTTTTAATTATGCACAATTTTTATCTATAAACCTTTTTTCATCTTTCACGCAACTTAAACAGTACATCCTCCCAGAATTTGGTAGGTTTTTTGTCAAAATAACTTCTTCAGATGATTTTTTTTATGTCCATTAAAAATTAATCGTTCTTGCAGTTAATGGAATATTGCAAATTTGTGAAAATCGGAAATTGTCTGGTGAATACTACGAGTGATAAAATAATTATAAGGGCTGATATTCTCGTGATTTGTGCAAAACTCATATATCTTAACGGTTTATTCAAGCTTCAAAAACGTTCGTCGATAGATGATTTTGATATTTTTGATATATCTGCTAACTTACGTGTCGTGTAGTGCGGGTTATTCTGGATCAATGTCTTGATTTCATCATTATTACTAGCAGAACTTTAGGGCTGAAATCATAAGCTCTCAATTTAATAATCAAAGTCTAAAATGAACTTTGCTTTCTTCCATCTTCACTAAATGTGTCAGTTTCTTTTGTTCCGAATCAAACTTAGTTCTCAAGACGGTTGAAACTTCACTTTTTTGAATATATTCAAAAGTTCATTGTTTTTCACAATTCTGATATATTTAGGCATTGACAATGGTACATAGCGAAAATCGGCACGAACTTTCCGGACAAGGATATAAATACATCTGAAAAAAGGTTACTAATTATAGTAACTTAAGTTGGTTACAAGACAGCACAATTGAGTGAAATTGCAATTGCCAGTGCAGTTACACAATGATGAACATTGACTACAGTTGTAATTTAATTGTTATAAGTCAGATATCGTGTAGATGCAAATGTAAGCAATGTTTATTATATTGTTGAAATGCATAATATTGGAATAAACACTGTGCACATAAAATTTACAATTCAGATGTCGTTATTGTATACCTGAAATATTACGACCATTACATTTTAGATAATTTATTAATATTTAGAAGCAGTTGCGAGAGAAACCATGCAACATGAATGATCCAGAGTTGGTGCTCATCTGGAAGTGGCTTTAATGCTATGGCTTGAGAGGTGTGTGGTGGTTGCTTAAAGTATTGAATGTATGCTCTGTACGTAGGAAACGTCGAGTCTAGATATAGAGAGAAGAGCCGGAGAGGACAAGCCATAAAAGTTGTTGGCAGCATTTCGTATACGTGTAAAACTGCTCATAAATGTCTTGAGTCTGTTCAAAAAAAGGGGGACGGGAGATCCCCGTGGGGGCGGCATTTCACCGGCTCCGTCAATACCTTTCACCCGAAAATGCCCACCGAGCGAAGCAACCGAAAAGAACACACACAAAACAATAAGGAAAGAAATGAACATAAAATGCACATTCGATTATATTATTTATTTAAAATTCTCTTGGATATTGCGAATGTTCTTAACGGCGAGACTGATTCAGTGTATCTTAAATCGAAATTTATGGTTGCACAGTGGAGATTTACTAAATATATTATGCTTTATATATGTTTGCTCTATATTTCTAAGGCAAATGTTACACTTCTCACGACGATAAAAACCCGCAGAGGATACACACAATACCAGACGCTGTGTGTATACGTACTTCAAGCTAAAAGAGATACGAAAGAAACAAATAACAATGAAATTGCGTTATAGATTTTAAAAATGTAATATTTTCTACTAAAATAGTCATCAAATTGAGCCAATAATTTATTACATGTATACAGTTGTATACATTTATAAAACACAAAGTAAATTCTTATAAAACTAATATTTACATGTAATTACAGTGGAACTAAACTTAACGAGTTTAATCCGTTCCTAAATTTCCGGATTTTTACTCGTATAGTGAAACATATTCAAAAATACACATAATATGTGTATAGAAGTTTTCAAAATGATGTAGAATGCGCGCAATCCGGGACTTCTCTTCTCTTCTCTTGCGAAACGTTGCTCGTTAAGCGAGTAATTTTTCGTACAATTAATTTTGCTCGTTACGCGAGGTTCCACTATATATGGTTTTTAAAAACGTTATATTCTAACTGTGTGATTCTCGGAATAATTTCTATTGCACACATTGATATACTAAATCGGAAAGTAAATCCTTTAAATATTTATTGTATCATTTTGTCTTTTGTGTGCAAAACTGCCGTTAATATCAACTTTAGTTTACATATTTACTATTTATTTATCTTCAATTTACATTTTACCAATAAATTTAACATTTTTAGTTTTGCGAGAATTCTCGACAAATTAATTATAAATTTCCCGGGAATAAAAAAAATTAGGTAAGCGTAAAGTGAAGATCTGGAATGCAATTATTACTAAATAAATATTGAATGTGTTTTTTCTCATTTAGTTCAATTTTATAGATTGTGTTGTTATCGGTGACTATTTTTATAGGACAATCCGTGAAAAATTCATGATTTACGAAGTTTTCCGTTACTAAAGTAGTTTGTGCTAAATTTCAAATGAAATTCTTTTATAACAATTAATTGATGAACATTTTCAATTTTATCTAATATGAAATATTCGAGAAATATATTTAAATACTTTTACGCATTTTTTCAAAATCTTTATGAATTGTATAAAAAATAAATTATTATAGTTTAGAAAATTGATTAGTCTAAATAATTTTTTTTGTATGTATTTGGATTGACATAAAAGATTTGTATTTCAATTCAAGGAATGCTTAAATATTTCCTGAAAATCTATGTTAGAATTAGGGTTCAAAAACCGGTGTTTTTAGCCTAGTATTAAAATATAAATTAATTATTTAATTTATTTGAATAAAAAAAAAATATTTTGACACAAAATCGCATAAACTCAAGTAATGAAGCGCTGACCTATATAATAACTCTGTGACTAATATAATTTCCTGATGCATTTCCTTTTATAACAATGAATTGATGAACATTTTCAATTTTATCTAATATGAAATATTCGAGAAATGTGCAACTTATTTCATATGAAACTTTATATATGTATTTATTAAAATAATGAAATCCATTATGGTAATGAAATTCTTTTAAGATAGTCTAGTTTTTTGTATTCATAATTCAATTGGATCTGGTGGAAAATTGTGTTAATATTTGATGCGCTAACCGGAATAACCCTCGACGTAATTGTATATTGCTCTATTTTTTGTGCTCCATCGATGTTCCTTTATTTTGATGGAGGAAGGCAGTAGCTAAGGATATAAATAAAGGACGGCGAGAGTTGATTGAATTTGACGAGACGTGCTTTTAAGTTGATTAAAGGTGAAGCGGAGCGTCGCGAGGGATTTTTGGAAAATGCAGAACAGGCAGGTTGCTGCCCCGGGCAGGGCCAGGCCCAATTAATAATATAATATTGATGTTGTTGGTAAAGTAGATGGAGGAGGCGGCGGCGGTATAAGTTGCCTGCTGCCTCCTCACCGCCGCCATAAATGTCTTATGCAAGTTTCTTGCAGGAAATCTGAAACGACCTTCGTATAACACAAGTTGTTTGGTTGCCTTAAGTTGCGGCGGAGGGTTTGCGGGGGGCGGCAGCCGATGCCGCCGTCTTCGTCGTAGTCGTCGCCGCCGCCACCGCCGCCGTCATATTCTGCACTCATAAATACAAACGCAGTGGTTTTGAACCAGATGTAATAAATGGCTGCGTCATGCCTCCGACATTACTCTCTAAGCTTTTTATTGCCGCCCCCCGGCACGTCTTTTCCCTTAAAAGAAAACCGCCATCATCACACACACACACAGAAAACAGACATATACACACACACACACATTGGGTCCATATTATGTAAAACACAACTGGGAATTCAATAAGTAAATTTATAGAATATATCCGTCGGCATATTGGAACTAGTCCAGCTGAGGGGTTGGTGGATGAAACAGGCTAAATGTGTAATGCAAGATGAATAAGAACAGAAAATAACAATAGCGTAGACGCACGTGAATGAAACAAAAAGAGTGTAGGAATGGGTTTTGATATGATATCTCATCCCTTCAGGCACTACTTTTATTTAAACAAATCTTTAATTAAAATCGGAAGGGTTGCGTTTTAATATCGTATCCGTTTCCCCATTGTTTGTCAAGCGTACTCATTTATTTCTCAAAAGCGAGGATTATTGAAATTCCCTTCATTACTACTTTTTATTGTTGTGTAATTCTTAAATATTTACACTTGCAAAAGTCAATACAAATACAATGAAATTTATGAAATCTAATTTAATAAAATACAAACAATTTCAATTAGTAACTTCTATGATTTAAAATGTTGTGGTAGCTTTCATAAAGGATAAACTAAGTAGAATTTTTTTTATTTTAAATACATTTACGCTTTTTTTACAAAATCTTTATAAATTGTATGAAAAATAAATTATTATAGTTTAGAAAATTGATTAGTCTAAATTTTTTTTTTTGGTATGTGTTTGGATTGACATAAAAGATTTGTATTTCAATTCAAGGAATGCTTAAATATTTCCTGAAAATCCATGTTAGAATTAGGGTTCGAAAACCGGTATTTTTTTTTCAACTAAGAAAACCGGTTTTTTTAGCATAGTATTAAAATATAAATTAATTATTTAATTTATTTGAATAAAAAAAAAATATTTTGACACAAAATCGCATAAACTCAAGTAATGAAGCGCTGAACTATATTATATAATAACTATGTGACTAATATAATTTGCTGATGCAAAAGAAGAATGAAATCTAATAAAATATATTACCATAATCCCGACAAACATAATCCCGACT